>NC_089598.1:72342508-72642508 GCF_019320115.1 Miscanthus floridulus
GACTCCTGGCCTGAGGTGAGCTACTCGGCTTCGTGGTCGGTCTTCGGACACGGCCAACTAAGAGAGAGGCATGCATTCAACATGAATAGGAAAGGCTCCAAGATTCAGTCCTTAAGCGACACAGGCGGAGTCACTACAAACCGGCAAGCCTCCGCCCGGTCTTCATTTCAGATTAAGACAGGTTCTTTTCCACGATAGCAAATATAGCCAACCATGCCATATGTATATTCCTATATCTCGTAGGTGACAGGAAATCACCTGACTTCTACCGCGTTTAAGCAGTGCTAAGCACTACCCGAACCTGAGCTACATAGGATTTAGGGTATCAATATCTGGACAAGGATTGGATAACCAATGCAGCAAGTGTTTGCATCCAACTCCTAAACTTAATGCAACAATATATATATGTAACAATAATACTTTAACTGCATTTTGGAAATTAGGAGGCTTAATATGCTCTGGGGCTTGCCTTTCACAAAGTTGCACGGATGGTGATCCAGGTACTCAACGGCGACCTCGTCTGGCACTTCTGCCGAGGGCTGCACCTCTTGAACTTCCGATGTTGGCTGCTGCTGCTCCCTGCTCGGTTCCTCGAATTCCAACAGTGTCACACCTTTCGGTACACCTACTGCATGCCGATGCAAAAGATAAATATCATGGATGCATAAGGAATGACATGATGCTTATGATGAATGAATCACAGTAAGTGTTTAACGAAAACATCACTGGACACTCGTTTACCGATTAAGAATAGCTCTATTCAAATCACTTTAAAACATGTATCTAACTTAACTTGAAGAACAAGATCAACTTACCTAACTTGCATAACCAAAGATAAAGATGCTCATCTTCAGTTAAAGGCCTAACACCTAGGAACATTACCACAAGCTTAGGAACAGTAAAGGCATACTTAAATCAACAGTTAAAGTTTCATATGCAAACGAGCAGTTCCTTAATTTAATGACAACAAGAGTTCTACAATTTCAAATGACTTGCGAGAGGATATTCTGGAAAGCTTATGAAATTCTCTACAAATCATTTATAAACATCAAAGCATGATTCTTAAGTTAATCGAATCGAATTCAAGTAAACCTAGAATATGTCCAGAAATGGCAGGTTTACTAAATTAAATATTTAGTGATGATGTAAAAGCATAATTGGACCAAACCAAGTTTACCAACTTGTGCTGCATATCAGAGGAACATCAAAAAGTATAGTGCCAACTTCTAAATAAATTATTTAATGTCCTTTTCTAATTTATTTAGTTAATTAGGTGATTAAAGCAACATATAGTAAAACTGTACAGAAAAATCTACAAAAATTACAGTAGCTACCTCATGCTTCACATAGACTACCATAAAAATTTCAAAGCAATTGGTCAAGCAGAACTTGTTGTATCAAAAATAACAGATGAGAGGGCTATTTCTAGCATAATTAGGAAACCCTATTGAATAGTGTCAAGCAACAGATTTCACATTTTTCCTATTATCATTCTAGCATAAGAATAGCACTCACCAAATTTTACCTTTACTGGATCTATAGAAAAATTATGAAAATTCACACAAGATCCATCCATGCAAACAAGAGAATTACCTAACTCCTACGTATAGTGTCCAAAATGTATGAAAATTTAACTACAAGCTATTCATGATATGAGCAGTACACCATAAAAATTTCATGCCATTTGGAGCTACACAGAAAAAGATATAATTACCCCTATTTCCCACATGATTAAAAGAGATAATTAGCAACTCCATTTTTCATAACAGAACAAGGCACAAATTATATTTTTAATATAAACTACACATTACCAGGAACTCAACAAAATTGGAACCACATCATTTGGATCTACCAACTAAGAGATACACATTTTTGAATATGTACTCAAATCTGTGAAAAGAATAAAACAAAACAAAAATGAAAAACATAATCAGCTACTGCTGGGTCGGCCCTAGAAAAACTCGGCGGCCCACAACACGCGCGCGTCAGCACTCAACGTGGCCCAGAAGCGGCGCGGCCCACGTCGCTCCTGCCTACGTGCGTCAGCTGACAAGCGGGTCCCACAAGACAGCGAGACAGACAGGGGAGGAAGAAGGACGATGGCGTAGCTCGTCGCCGGTGACAGCTCCGACGAGGCCATCGGTACCAATGTGTTCACCTCACCCATGCGCTACCAAGCTAACCAAGCAAATAGGAGGGGATGGGAAGGCCTCGGTGGCAGCTAACCACGTGGAGCGCCAACTCTGGCGAGGTCCCATCATGGCGGCGGTGGTGGAAACGACGAATACGCCCTTACCAAGCCCCAATCGACACGGCTGAGAGGTGGAGGTGGAGATGAACACGGCGAAGCTATGGACGAACTAGCCAATGCGTTTTTGCAGTGGCGAGCGCACAAGGCGATGGCGCAGCTCGGTCGGCAATGGTGGAGCTACTGCGGCTCTGTCGTTGCGCGCGGTGGAGGCAAAGGAGATGTAAACGGAGCTGATGACCAGGTCGGGCAGGTGCGCGGGACGTTCATGTCGTGGCTAGCCATGCCAGGGCATCCACGGTGCATGGCAGCGTGATCAGGAGACCGACGATGTGCGGCGCACATGTGGCCATCGGACTCTAACCTTGTCGAGCACTGTAGCTCGCCATTCAGTAACCCAATCAGGCCTGACAGTGCAACTTCGACGCGTTAAAATAGCTAAACCGTTGATCCATCGCAAAAACCGTGTACATGAAAATTGTAGGCCTTCCTTCCATCTCCAACTTCTATTCAAGGATCATCGTGTAATTCACCATGGATCAGAAGTTACATCAAGCCAAAGTTGGCTCAATCCAACTGAAACTGTACTTATGACTTAGCAAAATTTCTAAGTATGAAATCAGCAGGGAAATATGACTTGTGGGCCTTGTTTGAACATGTTCTAGCCATTTTCATGAGAGGATCATATTGAGACTTTTGTTCCTTGATAAATTGGCTACAACTTTGGTAAAGGGTGCATAGCCATGCAAGGTCTCTAGGTTGGACTTTTGAATTAGTCAAACAGTGGCACTCTATAGGTCATCCTAAGTCAAACCTCCACTAGAGGGCAATTTGGTCATTTTGGTCCACATGAACAATGTCCCATCAATTACCCTAAGTGTAGTTAAGGTGTATTAGACCATAATTAACCACTCTACACAAGTGCTACACCAACTTCTAAGTATCACATGTGATGAAACAACAAAACACTCAATTTACCCTAATGTTGCAATTCCATGTTTCATGACTTTGTTGCAATTTTACACTTGTCACATTATACTACCAAGTTGCCATGTTTCAAGGTATGAGAAACTCATGTTGCATTCACATGTTACACTACTACCATTCACAAACAAGCAAGTATGAAACAAACATAATTGAGAATGTTGCATATGCATGTTTTAGTAACAATGGCATGATGAGATAGATGATGCACATGTTTGTGAAATGAAATGCAATTTTGTGGGAGCCAAACACCTAGGGTGTTACACATTGTCCATCCAATGGTCGAAACTCTAACGGACTTTGCATACTTTTGCTACAATAGATGGACAGATGTTGGATTCCTAATGGGAGACCATTCTCGCCAATGTTCATAGCAGGAGTTGAAGAGTTCTTGGATATGGTTAAACAAAAATACCCAAAGCAAAAGGTCCCTTGCCCGTGTACACATTGTCTTAACTAGGTGGTTAAAACTTGGCAGGAGGTGAAGGATGACTTACCTATACACATAATGTCACCCACATACACCACATGGATTCACCATGGGAAGGGGAGGAGGTACTAACATTATAGAGCCACCAGATGTGCATGGATCTCATCATAATGGTTGGTTGTGGACAAGTAGGAGGACCACGACGATAACATATTACCAGATTTTCAAGATTTAGGTCAAAACCTGTTGACATCTGAAGAGCGGGTTGGAAGAGTCCCAAAGTTTGAAAGAGTGTTGCATGAGTTGAAGCAATCAGTTTCTTTTAGATCTACCTTCTCAAGATTCTCCTTCCTTGTTAGGTTGCTCTATATCAAGTCCCACTATTGAGTTAGCAACAGCTATTTTGATGCACTATTGATGTTGCTGTCAGACGCATTCCCTAGTAGCAACGTACCAAAATCATGTGAGGAGGCACACAAATATATTCGATAATTGGGACAAGGTTATGAAAGTATCCATGTGTGCAAGAACAGTTGTGTGTTGTTTTGGGGTGATCGTCAGGAAGTGCAAGCATGCCCAAAATGCAAAGAGTCTAGATGGGAGGATACATATGGTAGCAGGTGGGTTCCTCATAAGGTTTTGAGGCATTTTCCTCTAATACCAAGGTTGCAAAGGATCTTTGCTACTCAAGGAACAGCAGCGGATGCTGAATGGCATGAGACTAAGCAAGAGAAGAATACCAGTGAAATGAGCCATCTAGTAGATGGGGAAGCATGGCAAGACTTTGATAGAATGCACCCAACTTTTGTAGATGATCAAAGGAACTTGAGGCTTGTCATCGCCACAAATGGTTTCAATCCATTTGGTAACTTTAGCTTGACATATAGTATGTGGCCTATTCTTGTAACGCCTCTGAACTTGCCACCATGGGAATGTGTGAACCCATCAAATTGCTTTATGTCTCTACTGATCCTGGGCCCAACATCTCCAAGAAAAGGATTTTGATGTAGTCTTAGAGCCTCTTATAGACGAACTAAAAGAACTATGGAAGGGTATTGACACTTTTCCTATACTGCATCATGATAATAAGAAAGGCTTCACTCTGCGCGCTACCGTGCTTTGGGTGCATAGATGATTTTCCAGCATTGAGATCTTTGTTAGGCCAAACTACAAAAGGTTATTATGCATGTATTTATTGCGACAAAAATCCATTGTCAAGGAGCCTAAGAAAGAATCTAGGCTACCTTGGACACCATCGTTACCTTCCTAGGGATCACCCTAGGAGGAAGAGCTTGGATTTTGATGGACAAACTGAGGATCGAGATGCACTAGAAAAGTTCACCTTATAGGAGGTCCTTAAAGAACTTGAGAAAGTGAAAGATGTCTGCTTAGGGAAGCATGGTGGAAAAAGGAAATGAAAGTGTGGAGAAGAGCCAATGATTTATAATTGAAAATCTGCTTAGTGGTGGATGCCGTATTGGAAGGACCTATTGCTGCCACACAATCTTGATGTCATGCACATTGTGAAGTACATATGCAAAAACATTCTTTGGACATTACTGAAAGTGGAGGGCAAGACAAAGGACACAACGAATGCTAGGCTAGATTTGGATGATATGACCAATATCATGGCGTGCAACAAGCCACCTCGCTTAAATTCCTTGAAGCTCACTATGTCATGATGGAAAAATACAGAGCAGAATTTTGCAAGTTCCTTCAAGGTGTCAAATTTCCAGATGGTTATGCAGCCAACATAGCAAAATCCATAAGTACAGATGGTACCAAGGTAGTTGTCAAGCTGAAAACGCATACTTGCCATGTCCTTCTACAGTGGATCATACCTGTAGGCTTAAAAGGTTTTGTTCCCAAAGATGTATACAAAGCTATTTCAGAACTTGGGAAGTTCTTTAGGTAACTGTGCAGTAGAACTCTAAGGAAAGAAGTCATGGAAAGGCTAAAATGGGACATCCCACTCATCTTATGCAAGCTTGAGAAGATTTTTTCACCAGCCTTTTTTGATGTTATGATGCAATTGGCTATCCATCTACCTAACGAGGCACTTCTTAGAGGGCCCATACAGTACGGAGGGATGTATCCAATAGAACGGTGACTGGGCACATTGAAGAATTTATTAAGGAACGGGGCTAGGCCTGAAGAATCAATTGTGGAGGCTTACTTAGAAAGGAGATGTTGGCATTTTGGAGAAGTTCATGTATGATGTTAAAACAAGATATAACCGGGAAGCCAATATGTCATATGATGGGCCAGCACCTGGTGAGACCTCTATTTTCATGCATGGTGTCAAGCCCATTGACTAGATTAGGGTAAAGGACATCAAGGATAAAGCCAAAATCAATAAGCTAGCTTGGTATGTGCTTAATAACTACAACGAGGTTAGACCATATGTGTAGTAAGTATGAATTTTTATATGTTGATTTGTTCTTTCCTATATTATGTATGAAATGTTACCAATAATAATGCTTATATGTGCTACAGAATATACAGACAAATTTTAGAGGAACAAGGGGCAAGTGAGGATGTTGATAGTAGGCTAGCAGTAGAGTTTCTAGCATGGTTTAAGTCTCATATATGTGATTAACATATTTTAGTTCTGTTAGGCCAATCATTGGCAGAATTATATGACAACTTAGTGGTGACGGTGGTTTCATGTTTGTGTGCAGATCGAGGAGCTATGTAGAGACAAACCAACAGAGGTCAGTGAAGGTTTGTATGCACAGTCATGTGGTCCTAATACCTGAGTCCAGGTTTGTGCAGCTTGTAGTATTAATGGAGTCAGGTATAGCACTGTTAACCGCGAGAAATCCCTGCATACATAGAACAGTAGTGTCATGACCACCATCACACATGAAAGCCAATCAATGGAATTTTATGGCTTCCTTAGAGAAGTTATTCAATTGATGTATGTCGGTATTTACTAAGTGCAAATTGAATATAAAGGATTCTACGAGCACACAGAATATCATTGTAGCATTTTACTGGAAGTATTCTAGGTATTGTTATTTATATTTTATCATAGGAAAACAATGGTGTAAAGATTTATTAGATAACAAAGGAATTTCTACTAATCAACAGACCAGCATAGCTAAAGCAGGGGTGAATGTAATGATAGAAATAAAACATAATGACACTCAGGGGATAGATCACTAAGATAATGTAAACTAGTCAACTCAAAAGAACAATGGGTGAGGTAGATTCCTACGATATTCCTATTACAGGATCCAAGTATATATATATATCAAACTATAGCTCAGACTAACTCTACTCCCTTGTACACTTCGGGATGCCGCTTAGACGGTAGAGCACCCACAATAGATAACCCTACCGACACGACTACAATCCTACAATTTAAGAACCTGCCCAATTCGGAGTGGACTACAAAGGATAGACAGGGCTATCACCTCCCGCTGCTACCACCCAACCAGAGAATAGGGTGCACTCATAGGCAAAGCATCGTATAAGCACCATGCTTACATGAGACTCGGGTACTTAGCCTAATCGGCAGACTAGCAGACTAAGCAGTCTATGAACCCACACAAAAAGTAATGATAACCATAACTAAGAAAGATATATATTCAAAGTAAGCATAGCCATATAGATAAGAATATGATAAATTGATAATAAATCTTACAAGGCATAGAAGTCAAGATACAAGGCTTTGCCTAGCCTCCAAGACTAGATCCAGAACTTGAGCATGAGCCCAACTCGACCCTCACTCACGAGCTACTAATCTACTACATTGGAGAGCTCTAGACCTAATCCTCTTGATGTGTGTTGATCTGAATGAGGGATATGAATTAGGGTTTTAGGGATCTACTGAGGGAGGCAGATAGGGGATGATATATTTAGCCAGAGCATCAATCCTAAGCACTCGGATCAAACCTACTTGAATAAACGGTGAAGATTGGATCTCAATGGTGGTGGGGAACCAACTTTCAAAGCAGAGGCTGACTGGTTGGACCCATAGGCCGACCAGCCTATAGGTGGGTTTGGCCAGCCCCACATGGCATCCCCTTAGGGTATGCATCAGTGGAGAGCCTCCTAGTGTCTTCTAGAATCTTCCCATGCTGTTTACGTGGCAAAATTCTATAATTTCATTTGATGAATAGGTCCCCCTTGATGGTTTTCTAGATAAACCCTGCTAAAAACATAGATTCACCAAAAATCATAGAATTTATTAGTTTAAACCCCTATTCCTATTATCGGGTACCATAAAACGGGGTACCCCAATCGTATACCAAAAGAGTCACTTAAACCCCATCAACGACAAAGCCAGAAGGTAAGCCGTGCGTTAACCACTGGCCCCATCCGAGCTCGCCGGCCCTCCGCCTTGCCTTAGGCCTCGCACAGGAGGTCTCGACGCCCTGATGAATCTCCACCTCGTGCGAGGCCTCTCGCGTGAGGCCTCGACAAGGAGCCTAATCTCCGTCTCGCTCGAGGCCCCGCGCATACAGCCTCGAACGAGACAGTGATTCTCCGTATAGCTCGAGGCTGGCTCGGCAATAACCCATCGCTCCCGCCTCGACCAGTCTTCCCAATAGCACGTCACGCCCCATTAATGCGCCAACCACTCCTGCAATCTCAGCCGGATGACGGCTCGACACCATGGAGTGGCCGACGGGACAAGGAGTCGCATCAACGCCATACCAGCTAGGACAAGGCGTGGCGGGGATTACTGGCCACTGTGTTATGGCGCTATGCCCACGATCAGTGCCTGCACTACACTGTGCCCCGTAACCCCCACCCCGGAGACAACGCGGCATGGAAAGTCTAGTCTGGGTCATCGTCGCCTCAGAATCAGCATGCAAGATCAACCGCTCCCTCCGAGCCTCGGCACTCTACGTCAGGGCCTCGGCTAACTTGAGATTCACGTCTGCTGAGACCCCCCACGATGGTTCAGCCTAGGCACCAACCGAGCCTTGGCTTCGTGTGCAGTCAACCTACAGTGACTCGCACGCCGACTGCCATGCCCACTTCGAGGTAGCCCTGGAGCTCCCACGACGCACAGGATCGGATGTGACCAACGCGTCGCCCCAGTACTTCAAGGACGGACCACTCTGACGGCCACGCCACCATAGGAACAGGCTACAGGGCTCAGACACGCCACCTCCATTCGCATGACGCCGTGTAGTTAGCACACGTACTACCCTTGTCCCCCCTTCAACTATAAAAGGAAAGGACCTGGCCATTTCTAGGCAGACGAACAAATGCGTGCACAAGCAACACTCTGTAACACGCACGCTTTTCCGCTACCTGAGAGCAACGTCTCAAGCAGCCCACACCACTCCACACCGAGATCTGGGACTAGCTCCCTCTCTCACCCAGCTTGTAGCCCCCTACTATAAGCACTCCGGTGCAAGGAATACAAGATCGATCTCTCAGACTAGACGTAGGGCGCCGATTACCTGAACCAGTATAAGCCTTGTGTCTCTTTGCATCACCATCTGGGATCGGGAACATGCAGTACAAATTCACTAGTTGGTTGAGGACCCCCCGGTCCAAAACACCGACACCTATGTTTGGTGATAAAATTAAGTACATATGCAGGATATGTTGATGGTTTATGATTGACGTTAACGACCGTCAACAATGTATAACTCTAGTGTACAAAGCCATAGGATGGTGGTTCTTCTACGTTGTGACTGGTACAATCTAGATGGCACTACGAAGTCTGTAGGCATTGATGATGACAGACATTTAAAATCCATCAGCATTAAATCATTCTGGTACAAGGACCACCCTTTCATTCTCGTGACACAGGCAAGGAAGATTTTTTATCTGCAGGACACCTCCTTCGGCAAAGATTGGTGGGTCATGAAGAAGTTTGAACATAGGTGATGAGGACACGCCTACGATGCCCTGAATATGTGCCCAAATCTTTCATGGTACAAGACAACAAGGAAATATTTGCTTGATTCTTTTATTGTAGTTTCAGCCAAGAACAATACCAGCACAATGATATATGATAAATAATGCCTACATAGAAATCAGATGGGTGCAGTATATATTCTCCAGAAAACCACACTAACAAATTACTCACGACAAATAAACGGATGCTAATTTGCTTTGCCAATAATCACTGGGCAGCGATTACAGAGGCTGTATCTCACGGTAATAATGAATAGCTCAATCGCATAGAACTACCAATATAAAATTCACTATAGCAAACGTCCAAGACATTATGAACTAGCTGATCAATGTAGTTGTATCAACCAGACACAAATAGCAGCAGATATATGTGTTCATTTGGGATAATCCAATTTGTGAAATAAGCCAAATATGCTGATAGTTAAAATCAGACAAAATAACTTCCAATATGATTAATCTCCAATTCTGATATAGTAGCAATGATAGAGGAGGGATCGGCTTACAATAAGATGCAATCCAAACCCTAGATAACTTCTTCCACCCGCAGCCACAATGAACCACGATCAGAAGACAGGGATTCCATAGAAATCCAAGCGACGCACTCAAGCCGTAGCAGCTTGATCACTCACTCTAGCAGATCCACAAGAATCTAGAAGATAATCTTCAAGACGAAGAACCTAATGGGAACACCATCTAGGGTTTTCCGAGCGGCGGCTCGACATGGAATAACTCCACAAATAAAATCCAGTCTCCAATTACAAGGAGCAGACCAGTCCCTAATATACGCACGCAGGCATAGGCTATTTAAATGGACTCGGCCACAAGGCCACCAACTTGGTTTGGCCCAGCATGTGCACGCTACACCATGACCAACTAATTGAGCCCATAAAATAGTAAACTAATACGGCCACAATGCTAATCATGTTATTTGGAAACTACTTTAATTAAGCAAATAAATCCATGACGTACTTAGATTGGACAGCCGAAAACCATAGCGTGCTCAGGTTGGACTGCCCTTCATCTCCTCCAGCGTAGAGCCTGTATAAAAATATCTCCTTGATGGCATATTATCTTCTCTTAAACAATGTTGCATCTTCAAAATATATCTTTGATAACAACCCAGTAGCTGTAAATAAATCATCCTTCTTCCTATATTTGCCATCACATATAAAAGCACCAAATTGAATAGGACTTACGTAAGAGATGCAAGTTGCCATATTAGAACCAATGACAGAATTTTCTGCATGAATATTTTGGATAGTCATGGGCTCATCATTCACACTCCCTTGAAACAAAGCCGTCTTGGCTTTGCCATAATCTCTACTGACTTCTTCATCTTTGTAACTATTATATTTTGCCATAATCTCTACTGACTTCTTCATCTTTGTAACTATTATATTTCCATCTTTCTTGTTGTCTTCATGTTCCACAAAATTAGATAGAGTGCCAATTTGTATAGGAGATTTATTAGCAACAATATCTGCATTTTTTCAACTCCATGCGATGACAATCAAAAGCTTCACCCAAAGAATTAATAATCATAGAAGAATTCCCCTTGATGGCTATATCATGCTCTGATGACTCATTAAGTTGAGCATTAATCTCAGGAACCTCCTTTGTAACAAGAGAGCCTTTTGTCATTGCCACATTGTTCCCAAAAATATTATTGGAGATAGAACCAAATTGGATTGATGATTTAATTGGCTCCTTACAGTGAATCATGGACTCACCAGCAGCAGCAAGAGTAGGAATATTCACATCAATAGGGATATGTATGATGAGAATGAAATAGAGTATGTAGTGCACCAAGATGATCACTGTTTTGACAACGAGCATGAAGTCCTGCTGGGTGATGGTGATCAGGTTTTGCACAAAGCTAGTAAAGATGGAGAAGGCACTATCATTGAAGCCAATTTAGAAGACCTTCTAAGAGGTAATAGGGAAGTAGTTGAGATAGTTGAAGGCAGTGAGGATGAAGATGCGGATGAAGATGATACTGGAAACTAGTTTTGCAGTGATGACAATAACTGTGGCGATAGAGATCACATGTCTGGAGGTGATGATGATGTAACAACCCAGGTTTTCCCATAACCCAAAAATGTAAACATAAATTTTTTTCTAACAAAACTCATGCATGGTGAGTGTGCATACTAGGAAACCACCCATGTAGTTGCACAAGTAGAACCAAGTTAGCATGGTTCAATATTTTGCATTTAATTCAACTTATGAGTTGCTTCTTCATAATTTTATGTGATGTAATAAAATCAATCCAACCTTTATAAATAAATTGTGTGTGTGAGTTGCCAACCCTTGGCTTGGACCCTAGGACCCTAGATGGCCTTTGGTGGACCCCACTAGGATGTATATATGTTGGCAACACATATATACATGCATAGGTGTAGTGTGGAAATAGAAATAGAAATAGAAAAGCAATTGGAAAAAAGTAATAAAATAGAAAAGGGGAAAGAAGTCCAAGTGCAGAAGCTAGCCCAGTCCTACTAGCCAATGCCGCCCGCACAGCCTAGCTCCCACGCACTCATGCCCTCACCCCCGCATGCGCCCACCGGCCTGCTTCACCTGGGCGGCCTAGCACACATCCACACCCGTGCGAGGCCGAGCAAGCCTAGCCAGCAGCCCACGTCGTGCCTACCCGCATCATGACGAGCCACCCCCACGTTCACCAGCTATCGTCGCTAGGTGGATCTCGCCTATCATCCTCTACCTCTGCTCCCCTCTCTACTTTAGGCAAAGTAGAGTAGAGCAAACCATGCCCGTCGCTCGCCGCACCAGCCATCCATGTCCCTACCCCTCGGCCATACATGCATGGATGCATGCCATGTCACCAATCCATGCCACACCGCCTGCCCTAGCTCGTGCTACGATGAGGTGACATTGTCGCCATGGCCCACACCTCTACCATGCCCTGCCACCACCGTACTCGTGCCCTTCACTGGCCACCACTCTAAATTGGAGGCGCCAACCACCCCTGCACACCCGCCGAACCCCAGAATCCTACCCGGGAGCTCTCGATCACCCCACACGTTGAAAGGTCCTTGTTTGGTTTTTATAATTGAGTGACAACTTAGGTGGACTAATTGTGTTTATGTGAGATACATAGGTGATTAGTCCATAGGTACATCTGTGTGAGCAACATATGCCATGAAGGTGAAAATGGCTTGGAGATGTTGCAAAGCTCACACATGTGATGATGAAGGAGCTTAAATGCACATGAGACATGACATTGAGTCATGTGATCAAGGTGGAGAAGATCAAGACAAGACTTGGCTTGATGGATCGGTTGCAAGCGTGAAGGGCAAGTCGAAGGCTTTGGAGTGATGGACTGCGTGGTGGTGAAGCTTGAGCAAGACTTGGCACCGATGGACGATGGAAACGGTGAAGAGCAAGTAAAGTCAAGAACGATGAACCAATATGATCACATGATGATATGAAGTGGATCATATCATTGTTGATCGTGTTGGTGCATGTGTTGCATCGACATTGGAGGAGATGGAATGGAATGCACAAGGCAAAGGTATAACCTAGGGCATTTCATTTCACCGGTCATAGGTGTGTAGAGAAGTTTATGACTGGGTTTAGGATAGATGGCCATACTATTAAGAGGGGCAAACTTGTTTGCATATTGGTCATCTAGTGCCACTCGAGTGATCTAACTTTGCATTGTCGCTAGGATCGAGTGGCGTGGCAAGTTGAGTGGCTAATCCTTTGAAAAATGATTGTGAAAATGCTAACACACATACACTTGGTGGTGTTGGCACATTTGCAAAGGAGAAGAAGTTGGTGATGAAAATGAGTGAGTCGCGCTAGTTACAGAGTGACCAAACGTGTCCGGTATGGTGACCATACACGTCCGGTATTTGGTGGCGTACTCAGCGATCGGACATGTCCGGTCGCCACACCGGACATGTCCGGTGTGAATCAGAAGACGTGGTGTTCGGCAGTATAGTCGATCGGACGCTGGTTGTGTCCGGTCTGGTGTGACCGGATGCGTCCTGTTGTCGGTGGGTGCTTACTATACTTGACCAGATGCTGAGGCTCAGCGTCTGGTCGGTTTCTAACTATCGCGTCCAGTCAGCCCTGGAGGCTTACTGGACTCGACCAGACACAGTGGTGTAGCGTCCGGTCGTTTCATGCTGAGCATCCGGTCGTTGTGTCAGAGAGCCATTGGAGGCAATAGTTGGACACGTGGTAGTCCGGCAGCTACCGGACACGTCCGATATAGTGACTAGACACATCCGGTATGCATGATCGGTGCATCTGGTGCAGCGTCCGGTCAGCCCGAAAAATGCCCAGTGAAGGGGTAACGGCTAGTTTAGCCCTTGGGGCTATAAATAGAAGTGGCCTTCGAGCATGGCTAGTGCTGAGCACCTTGGGGGACTTTGTGTCCATGCTTGAGAGTGCTTAGGAGCCCTCCATCTCACACATACTTGATAGTGATCATTCGATTATGTGAGTGAGCGATTCTAGTGCGATTGCATCGTGAGGTTGCATCGAGTGGCACTAGGTGATCGAGTTGCAAGCTAGTGGTGCTGGTTACTCTTGGAGGTTGCCACCTCCTAGATGGCCTGGTGGTGGTCTCTGTTGAAGCCCACAAGAAGCTTGTGCGGTGCTCTAGAGAAGTGCTTTGTGAGGGGCATTGTGCTCGCCCCGCGGGAGCTGCAAAGAGCAACTTTAGTAAAGCATGTCATTGAGCTACCCTCACTTCTGGGGTAGGTTCTTGCAGTGCCCAACGTGCAGGCTTGGCGGGTGATGCCAATTACCCGCCGAACCACCAAGTGAGCGGTCGACACAACGGGGACTAGCGTGTTGGCAAACACGTGAACCTCGGGAGAAAAATCATCGTGTCAACCTTGTTCTTCCCGTTGGTTTGCATCCCTATTACACAAGCTTGCAATTACTTTCATATACATTGAGCTTGTGTTGTTGCTTTAGTAATTAGTTAGCTTGTGTAGCTTGCTAAATATCTTCTTGCTTGTGTAGCATAGAAGTAGCTCCCTTGCGTGGCTAATTTGGTTTGTGTAACCTTGTTAGTCACATTGCTTAGTTTGTGTAGCTAAGTAATTGTGCTCTCTAATTTGGCATTGGTTGCCTTGTTATTGAGCATTGCTAGTAAGCTTAGGTGGCTTTGTGCTTTTGCTTACTAGCTTGTGTAGGAGCTCCCTTGTTGCTTAAAGTACTAGTGGCATAGGTTTGTGTGACCTTGCTCCTAGAATTGGTTAGGTGAGCTTTAGCTACCCCGGCACCTTTGTTTGCTTGATTAGTATCTTTGGAAGGTGCTAGAGAACATAGATAGAGGGGTGTAGTCTTGACTAGACCAATAGTTTTAATTCCGCACTTGTTTCGGTTAGTCGACGCAATTAATTTTCAAAAGGACTATTCACCCCCCTCTAGTCGCCATCTCGACCCTTTCACACGTGTCCCCTTTACCTTCCCCACCCCTGCCATGGGTGAGCTCAAGGTATAAAACCCCCTCTCTGGTGCCCTAGCCACACTTCTATCCACCCTGCCACCACTAGTGGTTTCACCAGCCATGCCAAGCCAGAGAAGGGAGGAGAAGGAGGAAGGGGGAGCAGCACTGCCCATCGGAAAGGATTGTTGCCACAGAGACGCTATCGGAGCTAGAGACACCACACAATCGGCTTTGTTGGCATAGCTACTCGGCACGATATTGCACCGCCTCATCATGGCTTCGCCTTGCCACTACACCACCACCCAAACTACACACCATGGTAAGCCCCCATTGAACCCCTCTGCTCGCTGTCGTCGTCATGCTATGGCCACTAAGCCACGAGTTTCCACCTAAGGAGCTCAAGGTAGTGCCTTAGGACCACGCACCCGCACATGCTCGCCATAGCCAGAGCATGGCCATGGCAAGAGCCGTTCTGGCCTCACCCCACCAGTAGAGGTAGCTTGACCACCTTGGTGAGCTTTGCCCCGCTGAGAGACATACCCTGCATTAGATGGTTGAAGGTAGAGGACCTTAGGGACTACTGGCCATGCCTGCATCACTATGCTACCATGTCCCCATGTCGTTGCTGTGCTGCGACCATTCCCATCAATGCCAACCTCCCCGCTCATCGAGGAGGGGCCAATGATGTCCACCATGACCCCATGCACCTAGCCACCTAACTGGTTGAACTCCTAGTGATCCCTATCCCCCTAAGCCACCATCATCGGTCGCTTGCCATAGCTTCACCGCACGCCTTGCCACGGTATGGACTCTATCGTGCCCCTTGGTCGTCGCCGACTGGTTCTTTGGCTTGTTCATGTCTCTAATTGAAGGGAAAGAGCCACCTTTGGCTCTGTGGGGACATGCAGTAACTTTGCCATGACTGGCCATCACTGTTGTGCCACCATCACCATGGTCAACCTCGCCTGAACCCCACAACCACACCCTTTTGGCCTCGTTGCGTCCACCGGAGCTCTAGAAAGCCATAGGAGCCTTGCCAAGCCTTGTTGGGTGCTTAGCCACATGTTGCTGTCACCGCCGTGCCACCACACCCACCACATCACCATGGCTAGCCTCACCCGAGCCCTTTTGCCTCACCTTGATGCCTTCGCCGTGTTCGCTGGAGCACCAGAAAGCTATAGAAGCCCCGCTTGGGCAGTGCCAATGACTCTGGCACCCTCACTATCGATCCACGTCACCACCCTCCACCACAGCGCCAACACTAGGTGCTAGAGCCACTGAGGCACTACCTTTGGCCCTCCAGTGAACTCACCGTGAGCGCACAAAGACATAGGGCCTCCTAGCAGCCCTACTAAGCCACCCTAGTGCGAGAACATGTGAGCTCGCTACTGGCTAGGAGCACCACCACGGGAGGAGGAAGAGCCGCCATGCCCCTTCGCCTAGACCTACCTGTACCTGGCGCACTATGAACTAGAGAGACAGGAGAGAGATGGACGTGGTCCACCACGGACCGTGCCTACGGTCCATAGACCTACATGGCGCTGTCCACCATGGACCAGCCCCATGGACCCGAGCCTAGTAATGGCCCATCTACACCACGTGGCTGCCTGCCTACGTGACATGTGTTCGGGCCCTCCTTGGCCTAGATCGGCCCAACCTAGCCCATATCCGACCCAAAGCCTAGCCTAGTCAAGCCCAGTCAATGTTGACCGTTGATCAATCAACAC
Source organism: Miscanthus floridulus (assembly GCF_019320115.1). Taxonomy (NCBI): domain Eukaryota; kingdom Viridiplantae; phylum Streptophyta; class Magnoliopsida; order Poales; family Poaceae; genus Miscanthus; species Miscanthus floridulus. The sequence continues at coordinate 72,359,212 of NC_089598.1, forward strand.
TGACCGATGACTTGGCCCCATCTATTAGCGACTGGATCCACCTCGGCCAATCATGTGCTGCCATGTGTTAGCCTCTGGTTTTTCCATTTCTTTTTCTTTTTAGAAAATAATTTAAACATAGAAAATTCATATGACCTTAGAAAAATATGAAACTAGTGTCCAAATGTTTCTAAAACTGAGTTGTACATCATAGGCTTGTGTTTGAGTGCATTTGCATCTTTTGAATTTATGTTGCATTTGGATCTTATCGCGGCTATATGTCTCGTTTGACAGACCTGGAGGAGCCACAGACTGAGGAGCATGACCGCAACTACACTGAAGAGCTTGGAGATGACTAGCCAGGTGCCATGTCCCACCCAACCTCGTAGACTCCTATTAGACATTCTACAATGTAGATGCCAGTGCTTTACTTTTATGCAAATGATCTATGATAGGTTGCATGGTAGAATTGCATGTGAGCCATTACCCTGTCTCAACCTATACCCCTGCACACCCATTGTTAGGTTAGACGCTCGCTTACTTACTTGCTACTACTACTACTACTCATTATATCTATGATGTGATGCTTGGTGGGGGATTGTATGTGAGTGGTTAAGGCACTAGGTACCGGTAATGTGGTAACAATCGGGGAGATCTTGGTGTGTGTTTTGGGTGTGTGGTGTGGGTAGAGTCTATTGGGTAGGATCTTACGATGAGTCATCGGACGAGTCTTGCCAAGGGGGTACGACCTAGGCATCCCCTACGAGTGGTACTTTTGGTGGGTGCATGTGAGATGAAGAGATCCTAGGGTGGTGTCTTTGTGGGATGAAGCTTTAGGATGGAGGTGTCGTCGAGGCATGGGGTGTCGGTTATCCCCTTTGAGAATATATTCTATCTGGTCCCCCTAAGGACTGGTATCTCAAGAGAACCAGATCATAGGACCCTACGTCACATAGTCTTAGTGTTTCGATGGACTCCGTGGTGGCCTAGGCTAAGTGGTTGGGTGGCATCACACTGGTTGGAAGGTAGCCCGATATTAGCCTAGGCAGGGCACCACCGATGTTGATGATCTTGTGGTTCTAGGTGTACATGCTCTACAGAGTTGATCGATCTATTCATATAGCCGTGTCCTTAGATATGGACATTCCTATGACCTACGTTTCCCTTAATTAGTGAGTGGAGTTCTTTCTTCTCTCCCCCTAGGTTCTTGTGTTGGTTTCCAGCTTTGGCTGATGGGACAAGGTATGAGAAGGAGTCATCCTTGTCACCTAGAGAGTGTGAGAGTGGTGAGATGTGTGTGATGGGATGGGAGAACATGTGGATGAGATGGGTTGAAACTTGATGAATTGTTATTAAAACCTGACATACTTGAATAGGGAAAACTACAGCCACAAATAGGTCTTTTGCTCTACCCTTGCATTCCACTATCACAAAGCAAATGCAAAGCATAGGGTGGGAGCTAGTGGCCAGTACAAATCATATTAATAATTATTTGACAGGTTCTGGGCCCGAGTGTGACTACCAGGGAGATGATTGGGAGGATTAGAGGTCTTGTTCCTACGCTCAAGTTTGGTTGAGAAGATGGAGTTGACGCCCGCTGCCTTTCTACTTGATGTTGTTCTGGTTGCTGTGTGCCCTGAGTGATTCCGCCAAGTGGCAATGTAATAATGAGTAAACCTTTTTATTTGTACTCTCTTGAGATAGGTATTCGATGTAAGACTATGATATCGACTGTTATTTGATAATGTGATGGGATGATCACCTGGGGCTATCACATTATACTTCAAATCTATGGATTTCCCTTTGAGGAAATTGGGATCATTTTAGATGACTTGTAGGAGATTTCAAGTGTAATCTTTGGAAAACATGTATTCTAAAGCTACACTTTGCTTTAGATTTCTAGCTTTCTATTTTGAACATGTTCAGTATGCTTAGTTGTTTATAAACTTGTGTTTCAGTGAACACATTGGACTTGTCCGCCGGGGTCAGTACTGCACTATGCGGACTGTCTGTTGTGTACATGACTATTCCATTCAACTACAACTAGTACTTGTTATAGGTTCATATACACTGCGTAAGCCATTAACATGAAGCATTCTTTTCACACAGCATGCTTCAACCACTATGGCGAGATCATTAATCAATTCGACTAGCATGAGTACACATACAAATATGTGTCTGGTTTACCAAACCAAGGCACAAAGCAACCCTTGCGCAGTTGCCAATAGTGAATTGAATGCAGGAAGAAAGCCTCTGTAGTTATTTCACTCCAAAAATGCAGTCACAACAGTCAAGGTGCAGACTGAAGAGTGAAGAGGAGTTGCTTTTGTAAGCAATTTTTCTTGGTTCATTTTGTGAGACATGCAAGCAGCTAGCTAGAGATGGCTACACTTTTTATTATCCGATGAGAGATCAAATGTACAGCGGTAGACTTTCTGGCGTGTGTAGTAAAAAATGCAATAGCTATGCCTCCTCCGTTGTGCATTAGATCGAGGCGACACTTGTTCAGATAAACTCCTCACTGCATGGTTCATGCAAATTCAACAAATTTTATCGAAGACATGAGTTAGGTTCACCACAGATCAAAGCCACTCAAGACTACTACCACTACTGATACATTTTTTGTTCACCAAACCAAGGCACAAAGGTATCCTTGTTTAGTTGGCAAGAGTGAGAAGTGTCGGGCCCGGTTAGATGGACGATGCTCGGACCATCAAGTGCGCACAAAGATAATGGTAAATGTCACTTTGTGAACCAAAATGTTTGCATAAATGCATAGTGCCATCTAACCATAAGAGGAGAGTAGTGCCATCCCACTACTCAAAGGCATCTAGTTATTACCTAGACATACTAGTTCAAACTATAGATGATTAACATGACTTCACATGAGGGAGCATACTAGACCTCTCCACCACGATGAATCGGTGCGGCCGAACGATCCCTTTAGTCCATCTAGTGTTGTTTCCTCACCAAGGCACGATGACAGGTAATGTTGTTGTCCTTGGTGTAGTAGCCTTCTCGAAGGTGTAACACCCTAAAATTAGCTACTTTCTAAAAAGAGTAAAACGATTTCTGTTAATTGTTTTGTGCTCATAAAAACATAGATAAAAGAAAACTTTCTTTAAATTAAATCCAACATAAGGGTAGCAACATGTTTGCGCATACATGCAGTTGCATTGGTACTTTGTGATGAGTGGTTTGGATGCCGTTGCATTGGTACTTTTATGATGAGTGGTTTGGAAAATAAATTCAAATCTCAATCTTCAAAATATTATTTTCAAGTAGTGGTTTAAAAAGAAATTGAAAACTTGAAAAAAACAAAAGTTAGATAAGATGCTTTGTTTTCAAAATCCAAAGGCTTGCAAAAGGTTTTAAGACGCGTTAGAACGATGCCTCTCCTTCTAGGAATCTTTTCGACCTTTTTCGGGATTAAATTCCTATTTCTTGGAGCTTTGTCTTTTTCCTTGATCAATCTAAAAGTCTTTTTCAGGAGTAAAACCACTTTGGTTATGTTCCTTATCCCTATGAATTTTTTTGGAATTTTTCGGAGCTCAGAGATATTTTTCGTAGCCTAAATAGTAATTCCAGATTTTCTGTAATTATTTTAATTCCGAAAATCAATAATTAATAAATATCTTCACTTTCCAAAATCTCCAAACCCTACGTATATATATATGCCGTTGTAGGCCTCGACGTGAGGATTCTAGAAGTATAGCCCGATTCACGAGCCGCTGCTCGTAGCCCCACAGATCGGACGCCGAAGTTCGGCACAGCTAGGTTTCCGGCGAACTCTTCGGCGAGCTTTTCTGGCCAAACCGTCGCGTTCCGGCATCAACCACCACTGCCACAAGGTAGATCTCGTCGTTCTCTACATCGTAGTGTATCCGTTTTGTCGAATCCATCACCATTTGATCGTTTCCCCTTCGTTTTTCCTTTTTCGTTGACATTTTCCGGTGAACTTCCATGGATGGAGCTTCTTCTTCATGTTCTCCGGCCACCCCGCGACTACAGCCGACCACCGCCCTTCCCTTGGGCCTGCGCCACCACCTGGGCCTTTGCTCTCGTGCCTAGCCCCGGCCCGGCCCCTTGTGCACGTGTGTCTGCGTGGCCACGAGCAGCAGTAGCCTGCTACTGTGCCTTCCGCCACCGGCCGCCGACAGGCGTCGTCGCCCAGCCCGGCCACTGCCCTGTCCCGGCGCTGCGTCGCCACCAGCTGGCCAGCAGGCCGAGGCTGAGCCCGCTCCCCGCTCAGTGTGTGAGCAGCAGTAGGACATCTTCATGGCCAGAACCACGTACGTGAAGAAGAACGAAGCAAGGTAGAAGATGAACTATTTACGATTTTGCCATCCTACTGTTAATTCCGCCGTTTAATCGTTTTAATTCTGTTTCAGTTCGTTCCGGTTGCGTTAGTTTCGTGTCGTGGAGATCTACGCAGTAGAATTATTAGTTTATATGTCACATGTTTATGAATTTATTTTATTAATTGTGTCTATAATTAATTAATCGCTGATTAATTAAAGTCGATTTAGATTTTTTATTTCGATTTGATTGTGCGAGTTTCATCGCAATATGTGGTACGTGTTAGCAGCGATTTTAACATGTCTCACATCTTGGAAATTTATGAGTTAAATATTAATTTGATTAAGGAGTATTCAATAACTTTTTAATTAAAAGCAATTTAAGTTCTAATTCCGTTTTGCACCGTTTAAGTTGCGTTAGGTTCATGCTGACGTGAACTATATGTTAGGGGCAATGTTTTTCATGTCACATGTTTTTCCATATATAGTTAAATATTAAATTGATTAGTATATTTACACACTAGTTTGGAATATAGGTGCTTAACTTTAATGATTTACACCTAAAAGTTAATAGGATTAATTGTTAACTTAAAAGTGTTTCTAAAATATAATTTGGTTAGCTAAACAAGATACATATGTGATAAGTACAAGTAGATGCAGTCACATGCTTAATTCCTTCGCGAAGGTAAAGTTTAATTGTTATGTGATAACATTTATAAATAATACATGATTAGCTTTAACTCGACTTTTAAAACTAAATATGTTGCGATTAATCTAAATCAATATTGCTCATATAGTTTTCTTAGCTAATCTAAAACAAGCTTGTAGTTGTTTCTTTTATAATATAATATAAATCTTTTCATAATGGTTTTCTTTTAACCATAGCTCCTTTCTTAGTGCCTCTTGCATTCTCATAACCATAGCATTGAGCCATTCTTGTCGTGTCACTCTTGTTTTGGCATGTTCTATGCAGTGTCGTTAGTGGTTCTCATGTTACTCAAATATGTTTTGGCAGTTAAAAAGTTAATTGTATTAATACTATCACTTGCATCGTTTTCGGAATATAAAGTCAATATAGGTTTTATACTATGCTCTTTCTTAAGCAATGAATCAAGTTGATTAATGAAAATATTCACATGTGTTTCTACAGTTAAAATAAGTTAAATTGATAGGCTTTATTTTCCGTCGCACCGAAAATCCTTCGATAGTCGCTTTTTCGTTGAATCGCATATAGCGTGTCTTTTGCGTTTGTGTGTTCGTAGTGATACGTGGAATCGTATATCAATCTCTTTTACTTAATTTTTCTATGATTGGTGTACTGTTCTGATATAGATGCAATTGTATGCTATGCATGTATGTGTATGGATGTTTGTGTGGTGTTCTACGAATTACGTCCAGTCGGTGAGGTTTACGTGGTGATTAAGAAGCAGTTCTCTGAAGACTAGAAGCTGAGAATTGGAAAGCAGAAGATTGAAAGTGGAATACTAAAGGCTTTTGAGCAGTATTGCTTTGGGGGAAAAGCAAGTTAAGGCAAGTATAGCATGGGACTATGCCTTGTTACCTATTCACATTTAAACACTTAATTCATATTGCATGTGTCTACCTAGTGCAACTATAGGAATATCCTAGCTAATTGATATCCTGGATTCCTTGAAACCCTTGGGATAATTGCATTGGGATAGTTTTTGCTAGTGCTTAATCGAAACCATGATCTTGTAACCTGACTAATGGTATATGCAATAAACATTAAAACATGACTTTTTAGTAACATGGAATCAGGGGGCTGAAGTGTTTATATGCTTCAGATTCCTCTCCCTAAGGACTTATCTGTAAGCGATCATCCGGGACTTACAGTACAGCTTGTGAGGGCCATATGGCTCTGGCTTTAGCTTAGTATGAGGATCTTTTCTAGCTTGTTAGTGGTTACCTTTCAGGCGCGGGGTATGTTTCCTTTGCTGCTAGGGAGTGTGTACCGTGCTGCGATGCCCACGCTTGCCACTCCTAGAGATGGGCCACATACGCCTAGCGGCCCTAACTTGTTAGACGAAATCTTTTGAAAGGCTTCATAGTGAACCCTGCTGGCCTTCCTTGGAAGTAGGTCAAGAGAATAGCTACCTCGGGCGAAAGGGTAAATCACAACTCACAGTGAACGTGTACAAACTCTGCAGAGTATAAAACTGTTATAACAGCCGTGCTCACGAACACGAGCGGCCTTGGACCCTTATGGAATAGAGATGATCACTAATGGATAATGATGATGCTAATAATTGATTGTTTATGCTATACATTATTCATGTTTACTTGATCATGAGTTTATGGGCTTATGGATAAACTTATTGCCAACCAATTGCTAAAAAGATGATCTATTAAAGCTAATTGCAGTTAAACCAGTGTTAGTCCTTTTGAGCCTCATGAACCCCATGATATAATTGTTAAGTATGACATGTACTTACACTTGCTTTATTTTCTATACATTGGATAAAAATCCTGGATGGGTACCAGATCGCTGGTTTTGGAGGAGTTAGGCTTGTGGTCAACCAGTCAGTCGTCCCTGTGATTTTGGAGTCTTCGCCAGAAGATCAGAGTTAACTTTCCGCTGTCTTTACTCTGAGGGTACTTTTCTTTTACTAATACGTTATGTAATAAGTATTGTCTTTTGATATTACCTTTATTTGTGGCTATATGTGAGATTTGACTTCCTGGGCTCACATATAGTGTGTATCTAGTTTTGTCTTTAAAACCAGGTGCTACAAAGTGGTATCGGAGCAATGCTGACTGTAGGACACAAGCCTAGTTAGCACTGGTCGTTTCTAAATACCTATTTTTCAATAAAATTATTTTTCCACCTCCTTGACTCATTGAATTGAATATTTCCAATCCTTGTCCTATTGTTTCCCCTCCTTGATAGCTTCCTTTGAGCTATACTTTCTTATCTCCTTGAGTTGTTGTTCTTGATCTCTTGCAAACTTTCTAGTCTCACCTCTATTTAAATTTCCAAAGCCATGTTAAGAAGTTTTCCCTTAAGAATGCCTACCAAGTAGCTAGAAGAAACGATTAGCAACAAGCTTGTATTTCATGTTTGAGTGGTTTGTCCTAATGATCATGGTTGAGCTGGATCTTTGTAATGAGTGTAGTGAATTTGTGGGTTATGCTCACAATTTCATTTATATTAAAGGTTTAAGGTATAAGGGATAAGGAAATAAATAGTCTGGGTTCTCTTTCTCTTGTTTCCTGCTTTCTATCTTCTGGAGCAGTCTGACTTCTATGGCCTATGTCTCCAACCTCTGGGCAACCAAAAAAATCTATGAAAATTCTGGGTGAAAGTAGACTTCAAGATCTTTCTTTTCCCGCAAGAGTCACCTTGATAGCATTTCTGGTATGGGAGATATGAAAATCACAAGGAGATACATATGTGCTGTCTGGAATCTGGAATAGTTTCTGTTGAGCAAAGATTTCGACCAAGTTAACTGCAAAATCTGAAGAAGTGGTCTAAAAGAAAGTTGTGGGGAATTTTATAAGCTTTCCAACAGTTCAAGATGCAACTTTATTGGATAAATGGAACTCAAGATATGGATGTTTTTCTGCGCTGCTGTTTTCTATCTACGGGAAGGATCGATTTTTCTTATTCTTATCTATGTCCACAAGCTCTCTAGGATGTCAGAGGATGATAATACACCTTGAAGAAAGTTACATGTTGGATGTTGGTGCCCCTATCTCATCTCTTCTTAAGGGGGTAGCCAAGCTAAGAGTGTTGTGAGTTGGTGAACCACAAGGAGTTTGGATCTACGTCTAGATTGATCTTCAAGCTAGCTATGGTTGGGAGTTCGATCTTCACGTACCTAGGATATAGACATATACAAAGAGTTGCAAGAATGCTCAAGACTAAGATTAACTCTTGAAAAGAATTGGATTGGTTTTGATTTCTATTTAAAGCTCTTTCCTTGAAATAAAATCTTCAAAAGATGTTGGAAAATGAATTAACAACCTTTGGATTCAAGAACTTTGAAAAACTTCTTCAAAAGTTGATTTGAACTAAGTTCAAAAAGGGTTTAAGTTTGTTTTCTCATTTTCAAGAGTTGGTATTTGAAACTTAATTTCAAAAGTATTTCACCAAAGAATAAGAGTTGATTTGAAAAGAGTATTAAAGTTTAAAAGATTCAAAAAGAGTTGCTAAAGACTATATTTGAAACATTCAAAAGTTTTGATTTGAAGTTTGAAAGACTCTTTTGCATTAAAACTCATTCAAAAGAAAACAATTTGATTTGAACTGCTTCACTCAAGGTTTTAGTTTAAAAATAGATATTCATAAAAAGTTTAAAAGTATCTTATTTCTAAAACTTCAAAGTGAAATCAGATTTGAAAACCCACTTTGCTTTGAACTAAATTTCAAAAAGAATAAAATGTATTCGGTTACTCTTCAAAGTGTTATTCTAAAAAAACACTTTTGAACCATTTTATTCTAAAACACTTTGAAAATGACTCTAGAGTGTTTTTAAAATGTGTTGTTTGGAAAAGACCGATTGAAAAAAAAAACAACTTGAGTTGTCTTAGTTCAAATTTTATTTGAAAGGTGTTCAAAATATTTCAAGATATTTTACAAAAGATTGAAAAATTTGGTTCAAAAGTTTGCAACAATTTGCATTTGGAAATGGAGCACTTTTGGCTTTAAATTAGAACTAAGTTTGATTTCAAAACAAAGCTTGAAAAGAAAAGGTTTGAGTTGCTTTCAAAAGTGTATTTCTAAAAGAAGTCTTCCAAAATGGTTTGAAAGGGTTGAAAACTATTTGATTTGATTTAATTCCCCAAAAGTCTTATTCCAAAAAGAACCTGAGTTGATTTGTCTACTCTTTATCTAAGATTAGATTATAAAGTCGAGTTTTCAAAAGAGTTTGAAAAACAAAGCTTAGTATGTTTACCTGAGTTTCCAATGATTTGAAAATGGTTGGGTTTATTTCAAAACCTTAAAAACATTTATTCAAAAGAGTTTCAAAACATGGTTGAAATATTTTCTTGAGTTCTAAACATAAAACATATTTTGAAAGCTATTTCAAAAGGAGTTGAAAAAGAAAATTTGTTCGGTTTTGATTGAAAGTCTTCCTTTTGAAAAGTAAAACATTTCAAAATGCATAAAAAACCCATAGAATTCAAAGTTCTCATTCAAGCTAAGCAAGATCTTTTGGAAGCTTAACATATGGATGATAAGATTCATTGGAACAGATTAAGAGAAGCAACAAGATCGGACTTGGAATAAGATGGAACAAGAATCTGCAAGAGTAGCCATGTGATGAATTATCATACAACACAAGGTGAGTATCAAGATGGTGTTGCTCAAGAAAGTGAAGAAGATCTCAAGTTGAAGTATCCCTCACTTCTTTGCTCTTCTTCTTCGAATCTCGGGGACGAGATTCATCTTAAGGGGGGTAGAATTGTAACACCCTAAAATTAGCTACTTTCTAAAAAGAGTAAAACGATTTCTGTTAATTGTTTTGTGCTCATAAAAACATAGGTAAAAGAAAACTTTCTTTAAATTAAATCCAACATAAGGGTAGCAACATGTTTGCGCATACATGCAGTTGCATTGGTACTTTTGTGATGAGTGGTTTGGATGCCGTTGCATTGGTACTTTTATGATGAGTGGTTTGGAAAATAAATTCAAATCTCAATCTTCAAAATATTATTTTCAAGTAGTGGTTTAAAAAGAAATTGAAAACTTGAAAAAAACAAAAGTTAGATAAGATGCTTTGTTTTCAAAATCCAAAGGCTTGCAAAAGGTTTTAAGACGCGTTAGAATGATGCCTCTCCTTCTAGGAATCTTTTTGACCTTTTTCGGGATTAAATTCCTATTTCTTGGAGCTTTGTCTTTTTCCTTGATCAATCTAAAAGTCTTTTCCGGGAGTAAAACCACTTTGGTTGTGTTCCTTATCCTTCCATCTATCCCTATGAATTGTTTTGGAATTTTTTGGAGCTCAGAGATATTTTTCGTAGCCTAAATAGTAATTCCGGATTTTCTGTAATTATTTTAATTCCGAAAATCAATAATTAATAAATATCTTCACTTTCCAAAATCTCCAAACCCTACGTATATATATATGCCGGTGTAGGCCTCGACGTGAGGATTCCAGAAGTATAGCCCGATTCGCGAGCCGCTGCTCGTAGCCCCGCAGATCAGACGCTGAAGTTCGACACAGCTAGGTTTCCGGCGAACTCTTCGGCGAGCTTTTCCGGCCAAACCGCCGCGTTCCGGCGTCAACCACCACTGCCACAAGGTAGATCTTGTCGTTCTCTACATCATAGTGTATCCGTTTTGTTGAATCCATCACCATTTGATCGTTTCCCCTTCGTTTTTTTCCTTTTTCGTTGACATTTTCCGGCGAACTTCCATGGATAGAGCTTCTTCTTCATGTTCTCCGGCCACCCCGCGACTACAGCCGACCACCGCCCTTCCCTTGGGCCCGCGCCACCACCCAGGCCTTTGCTCTCGTGCCTAGCCCTGGCCCGGCCCCTTGTGCACGTGTGTCTGCACGGCCACGAGCAGCAGTAGCCTGCTGCTGTGCCTTCCGCCACCGGCCGCCGGCAGGCGTCGTCGCCCAGTCCGGCCACTGCCCTGTCCCGGCGCTGCGCCGCCGCCAGCTGGCCAGCAGGCCAAGGCTGAGCCCGCTCCCCGCTCAGTGTGTGAGGAGTAGTAGGACATCTTCATGGCCAGAACCACGTACGTGAAGAAGAACGAAGCAAGGTAGAAGACGAACTATTTACGATTTTGCCATCCTGCTCTTAATTCCGCCGTTTAATCGTTTTAATTCCGTTTTAGTTCGTTCGGGTTGCGTTAGTTTCGTGTCATGTAGATCTACGCAGTAGAATTATTAGTTTATATGTCACATGTTTATGAATTTATTTTATTAATTGTGTCTATAATTAATTAATCGCTGATTAATTAAAGTCGATTTAGATTTTTTATTTCGATTTGATTGTGCGAGTTTCATCGCAATATGTGGTACGTGTTAGCAGCGATTTTAACATGTCTCACATCTTGGAAATTTATGAGTTAAATATTAATTTGATTAAGGATTATTCAATAACTTTTTAATTAAAAGCAATTTAAGTTCTAATTCCGTTTTGCACCGTTTAAGTTGCGTTAGGTTCGTGCTGACGTGAACTATATGTTAGGGGCAATGTTTTCCATGTCACATGTTTTTCCATATATAGTTAAATATTAAATTGATTAGTATATTTACACACTAGTTTGGAATATAGGTGCTTAACTTTAATGATTTACACCTAAAAGTTAATAGGATTAATTGTTAACTTAAAAGTGTTTCTAAAATATAATTTGGTTAGCTGAACAAGATACATATGTGATAAGTACGAGTAGATGCAGTCACATGCTTAATTCCTTCGCGAAGGTAAAGTTTAATTGTTATGCGATAACATTTATAAATAATACATGATTAGCTTTAACTCGACTTTTAAAACTAAATATGTTGCGATTAATCTAAATCAATATTGCTCATATAGTTTTCTTAGCTAACCTAAAACAAGCTCGTAGTTGTTTCTTTTATAATATAATATAAATCTTTTGATAATGGTTTTCTTTTAACCGTAGCTCCTTTCTTAGTGTCTCTTGCATTCTCATAACCGTAGCATCGAGCCATTCTTGTCGTGTCACTCTTGTTTTGGCATGTTCTACGCAGTGTCGTTAGTGGTTCTCATGTTACTCAAATATATTTTGGCAGTTAAAAAGTTAATTGTATTAATACTATCACTTGCATCATTTTCGGAATATAAAGTCAATATAGGTTTTATACTATGCTCTTTCTTAAGCAATGAATCAAGTTGATTAATGAAAATATTCACATGTGTTTCTACAGTTAAAATAAGTTAAATTGATAGGTTTTATTTTCCGTTGCACCGAAAATCCTTCGATAGTCGCTTTTTCGTTGAATCGCATATAGCGTGTCTTTTGCTTTTGTGTGTTCGTAGTGATACGTGGAATCGTATATCAATCTCTTTTACTTAATTTTTCTATGATTGGTGTACTGTTCTGATATAGATGCAATTGTATGCTATGCATGTATGTGTATGGATGTTTGTGTGGTGTTCTACGAATTACGTCCAGTCGGTGAGGTTTACGTGGTGATTAAGAAGCAGTTCTCTGAAGACTAGAAGCTGAGAATTGGAAACAGAAGATTGAAAGTGGAATACTAAAGGCTTTTGAGCATATTGCTTTGGGGGAAAAGCAAGTTAAGGTAAGTATAGCATGGGACTATCCTTGTTACCTATTCACATTTAAACACTTAATTCATATTGCATGTGTCTACCTTGGCAACTGTAGTAAATTCCCTAGCTAATTGATATCCTGGATTCCTTGACACCCTTGGGTAATTGCATTGGATAGTTTTTGCTAGTGCTTAATCGAAACCATGATCTTGTAACCTGACTAATGGTATATGCAATAAACATTAAAACATGACTTTTTAGTAACATGGAATCAGGGGGCTGAAGTGTTTATATGCTTCAGATTCCTCTCCCTAAGGACTTATCTGTAAGCGATCATCCAGGACTTACAGTATAGCTGTGAGGGCCATATGGCTCTAGCTTTAGCTCAGTATGAGGATCTTTTCTAGCTTGTTAGTGGTTACCTTTTAGGCACGGGGTATGTTTCCTTTGCTGCTAGGGAGTGTGTACCGTGCTGCGATGCCCACGCTTGCCACTCCTAGAGATGGGCCACATACGCCTGGCGGCCCTAACTTGTTAGACGAAATCTTTTGAAAGGCTTCATAGTGAACCCTGCCGGCCTTCCTTGGAAGTGGGTCAAGAGAATAGCTACCTCAGGCGAAAGGGTAAATCACAACTCATAGTGAACGTGTACAAACTCTACAGAGTATAAAACTGTTATAACAGCCGTGCTCACGGACACGAGCGGCCTTGGACCCTTATGGAATAGAGATGATCACTAATGGATAATGATGATGCTAATAATTGATTGTTTATGCTATACATTATTCATGTTTACTTGATCATGAGTTTATGGGCTTATGGATAAACTTGTTGCCAACCAATTGCTAAAAGGATGATCTATTAAAGCTAATCGTAGTTAGACTAGTGTTAGTCCTTTTGAGCCTCATGAACCCCATGATATAATTGTTAAGTATGACATGTACTTACACTTGCTTTATTTTCTATACATTGGATAAAAATCCTGGATGGGTACCAGATCGCTGGTTTTGGAGGAGTTAGGCTTGTGGTCAACCAGTCAGTCGTCCCTGTGATTTTGGAGTCTTCGCCAGAAGATCAGAGTCAACTTTCCGCTGTCTTTACTCTGAGGGTACTTTTCTTTTACTAATACGTTATGTAATAAGTATTGTCTTTTGATATTACCTTTATTTGTGGCTATATGTGAGATTTGACTTCCTGGGCTCACATATAGTGTGTATCTGGTTTTGTCTTTAAAACTGGGTGCTACAGAAGGCCATGTGCCTTTGCTAGGACATGTGCCCTGGCGTTGGCCTTGTTCCAACCATGGGGCATACAGGGCACACCAGGCCACCAAACGGGCTAGCGTGGATGAATACATTTAGGCTCATGGGGACAGGCATTGGGTAGCTGTGCAAACGATCATCATCGGAGTCCATCATGATGTTTCCTAGAGAGCCCTCGGACTTGCCCATGGCCTCGGTGGAGAGTGAGGGGGACATTAAGATGGTGGTGACCCGCTCCTACCGGGAGGAGATTTGATAGTGGCGAGCAAACCCAACAACAGCGAGTGGGACCACACCAAGGTCGGTGATGGCAAGCAAACCACTGATGCCGGTGGCATTAGTGTCATCATCGACGGTGATGGGGAGAGCAATGGCAACCAAGGAGACAGCCTGCGGTAGCATGATAGGAACGTCGATCTCCCATGACTAGACGTCACCGTCATGTCCACCGACAACAACCCGGGGTGTGCCATCGGCCCCGACTGCGCTAAACCATTGGAGGAAGCGGGAACTGGAGCCGGTCCACCCTTCCTCTATGTAGACTTGTAGCAATTCATGGGGACGGCCTTCATGGTAAATGATGGGGAGGCAGAGGTGGGGACTTTGCGAGGTGAGGCGATGGTTTTTGTACAATGGAAGGTGGAATTAAACAATTGGAATTAGAGCAAGATAAAGATTTATTTTTCCAAACCGCTGTGTGTCGCCTTGGGTGCCATCGCACTACCTATCAGATACACACAAACAAGACGAGTTGGGTTCACCACAGATATAAGCGTAGTAGAATTTCAACACCTATGGCTACTCTGTTCTACATTTAGGCTAGGCTAGGTCCTCTCAAAGAAACCTTGTGTGGTTGCCAAGAGCGAAGTGATGAGTTGGGTTCAACACAGATAAAGCCACTCATAACTACTACTACCACTACTGATATGTGTTTGGTTCACCACACCAAGGCACAAAGCAACACTTGCATGGTTGGATTCAGATATGTCTAGCCCATTCAGGTTTATAATGCTTGGACCATCATGTGCGCACAAAGATAATGGTAAACAATACTTTGTGAACTAAAATGTTTGCACAAATGCGCATTACATGCATAATAAGAGGATATCAGTGCTACTAGATAGAAAGATAATGACAAACTAGACTTCGTATATATGTGGATTACAGCAATGATATGAGTCTAGCCTACATAACCATGCCTTCATCTGCCATAATAATAAGAGAAGAGCAGTGCCATCCCACTACTCAAAGTCATCCAACTACTACCTAGACATACTATTTCTAACTACAGATGATTAACATGACTTCATACTAATTCTAACAACACCTGGCAACAAACTAGTCCTAACTACATATGTTGACATGACTTGATTCTACTAATGAGGAGTGCCATCCCACACCTCTACACAAGTCATGCAATAAGGGCAACAATACGTGCGAACAAAATCCAACCCCTACAAGGTAAACCAGCCTTGGTTGAAGCCAACAAACCTCTCCGCCATGGCGAACCGCCACTGTCGAATGATCCCATCAGGCCATCTAGCCCTAGTTCCTTGCCAGGGCATGATGGCGGGCAACATTCTTGTCGTTGGTGTAGGTGCCGTCTAGGGGGCGTGTGCCCTCGCCAGCACATGCACCCTAGCGTCGGCCTTGCTCCAACCATGGGCCTTGCGGTTGGGGCAGACTAGGCACATGAGACCACCATATGGGCTGACACGCAAGAACTAATTTGGGCCCAGGAGAATAGGCGTTGTGTAGCTGTGCAAATGATCATCCTCCGAGTCTGTCATGACATAGCCTGGATGGCGAGGCTGCTTCACCTCAACTAAGATGTTGGCCATGGGCTCGGCCTCAACCAAGATGTTAGCCTCAACCTCATCATTGGCCTCAGCCTTGACCTCATTATCGGCCTCAACCTCGGTGGATGGTGAGGGGGACCACGACAGTGCAAGTGACCCACCCACGCGAGGAGTGGATTCGGCGATGGTGAGCGAACTTAGCGACGATGAGCGGGACTGCACCAGGGCTAGTGGTGGTGAGCAAACCATCGAGCCAGTGGTGTCAGCATCATTGTTGAGGGCCACAGGGAGATCAGCAGCCTAGGAGATGGCATGAGTGTTGGCGATGGGAACGCTGATCTACGGGGACTGAACATCGCTGCCACCTCTGCTGACACCAACCCAGGATGAGCCATCAACCCTGCTTCCCCTGAAACACTAGAGGAAGCAGGGACTGTAGCCAAACAACTGACGACCTTCATGGCAACTGATGGGGTGGCAGAGGTGGGTGGCGGAGGAGGGTGGCAAGGAGAGGGCTTTTGTGCAATGGAAGGTGGAATGGTAAAAATATAAATTAGAGCGAGGCCATGCTTTATGTATAGATAGGGACGCTAAGGCTTCTAAGGCAAGATACTCTGTAAAGATTTATTTATACATAGGGACGCTAAGGCTTCTAAGGCAAGATAGTCTATGAAGATTTATCTTTCCCGAAAGTGGGTGCCATCATGCTCCCTCGGGAATCGCAACCGTGTAACACCGATAGCTGTAAACACAGATCACGTCTCCTCCATTTATGCTGATGAGACAACGTGAGCCTTGGCCTGACGACATCGATTGTGTAGTCGGTGTACTTTCTGGAATGCACAGTAAAATTTCATAGTTTGTGATCGACTACACTCACTCATCATTTCATCCAATATTATTATTACTAGTAGTAGGGGCATGGTCACGTGTACCATGTTTTGCTTGGCTTTTAATTTAATTCCTAAAAGGAAGTAACATTTTTCATAATGTATGACATGGGACTGGGAATACATTTGCACAAATTTCATAGTTTGTGATCGACTACACTCACTTATTTTTCATAATGTATGACATAGACACATATACTATCCGATGAATATACGACGACATTACTTTTTTGCCTATGTAGTAGAATTTTCAACACCTATTGCTCATCTGTTCTACATTAGGCTAGGCTTCCTCCTATCAAAGAAACCTCATGCGGTTGCCGAGAGCGAAGTGAATGCAGGATGAAAGCTGGACAGGAGTGAAAATTTAAGAGATTTTGACCACCATGACACGGTTGAGACTTAAAAGCCTGGTGCGGTTGTGATAGGTCTTTTCACTTCTATCCAAGCAGTCACAACAGTCGAGGGTAGAGTGAAGAGTGAAGAGGAGTTGCTTTCATAAGCAATTTCTCTTGGTTGGTTTTGTAGAAGCATGCAGCGTCTAGCTAGAGATGGGTATACTTACTATCCGACAAAAGATCAAATGGACAGCGGCGGACTTTCTGGTGTGTGTAGTAAAAATGCAACATCTATGACTCCTCCATTGTGCATTAGATCGAGCCAAGATTTGTTTAGATGAACTCCTCACTGCATGGCTGTTACAAGTTCAATAATTTTTTGTCCTTTATGAACAAAAATGTTTGCACAAATGCATACGACATGAATACTATCCGATGCATTAACAAATATATGGCGTTAGGACTTTCTAGTTGCTGAGACTTCCTTCTGTTAAAGAAACCTTGCATAGTTGCCAAGAGCAAAGTGAATGCAGGGTGAAAGCTAGGTAGGAGTGAATTGACCACCATGACATGATTGAGACTTTAAAGCCTGGTGTGGTGGTGATGAGTCTATTCACCCCTCGGGTGCTGTCGCACTCCCTCAAGAACCTCAACCAGTCATACCACAGAAGGCGTGTTCGACCGAAAATGCAGGAGTATTGACGTTTCCAAGTGTACACTGATGAAAACAGAGCATGTCTCCTCCATTTATGCCAATGAGACGATGTTAGTCTCAGTGCTGGTTTTTACTACATGTTACCTCCTCCACTGATGTCCCAACACTATGTGCACTCCTTGCATTTGTGACAACACCAGAAACATAGAAAAAGAAACCCCCCACAAGAGGACAACAAGAACAGACACATACCAGTAAGGATTCCTCTAGACTATCAAGTTCCCTAGTTGGCATGACGGGGCTACAAGAAGACAAGGTAGGACCAAGCCAGAGTGACCTGGAGAGTGCATGAAGATCCTTCTTCCTGGATTGTATGCAGAAACATTGGTAAGTGCCTATTTTTTATGTGCTAAATTCAATCTACTAGGGTTTGCCTTTGGGAATGAACTTGTCCCTATATCTGGCTATGTTGATCATTATGCACGCAGAAATTGCCGACTGTAATGGCCCAGGCCGTTGGAGGTCGTCGAAAACTCAAGCTTTGTCTGCACGACGAGCAGAGCCTAGCCTGGTGGAAGGTGGAGCTATTCCCTAACAGTGGTCACTTGTACCTCCACCAGTGATGGAAGCACTTCACCTGCACCCTTGACCTCCAAGATGGGTTCTCTCTTATATTGCAGTATGATGGCTAGCCATAGATTAACATCAAGGTCTTCGACCTTACCACCTACCACAAGCATTACCCGCATGACTTCGAGGCTAGTGGTAGTCAGCTCTCCCTACCCATCATGGAGCCAAGGAGTTTTGCAATGATCCTAAAGAAGTACCACCTAAAAGTGAAGTATCTAGTGAGCACTCGCATGAGACGCAGAACATACCGATGTCGCAAGTTACCAGTGTCGTCTTTCTCATCAATCTTTTTTTGTGCGAGGCAAAGAACATGCTAGTGGACTTTGAGGTAGTGCATAGCTACTAGCAGTAGCAAGCTATTGAGCTACAAATGGCTAGGTAGTCCTAGTCATGGCCTTGGAGAGGACCGGCATGAACAATAAAGTGTGCACATTGTTCAAGTACAGGTGGGACGAGTTCTACGCAAAGAACCACCTCAGTGTCGGTGACACCTATTTCTTTAGCATGATCCATGAGGCCACCTACAGTAATGATGAGGACGAGAAATGGGATGAGGAGCAGGAGTGCGATGAATCTAAGCTCAAGGTGGAGGTGTGCAAGATGAACGATGGATGGTTGCAGTGAACTCGGTGCAAGAGTTGACACGATCTGTATTTTGTTGTTTCATTAGAACTATTATCCGGCCTGTCTAGATTTCCTAGTATAGGACTGTCTTAGGCCCTGTTTGGATGGACTATGACTTGTTAGCCATGGCTAAAAAAGTGAACTAATTGTTGGGTTCTATAGAGTAGAACTAGTTATTAGCCCTTGATAGTTGGGTTCTATAGACTAGTTGGATAACCATTGATAGTTTCCAGCACTGTATTTCATTGTTCATCAACTCGTAGTGATCCGGAGCATCTATATTTCATAGGTTCAAACTGTCTTAGGGTCCCAAAAATCTCAATAGCTATACATTCACGTCCTCCGATCAGAAAGGTTGAACTTTGATGGTTGCCATGCCCATGGCTATGTGACAGACATGACCTAATCTCAATTCAACCACATTGCTGTAGCAGTTACTGATCATCCTCCATCTAGTGTTTGGAACTGCCTTTCCCATACTTAAGTGAAAAAGTTAGTAGTGCACAACTTCTTTCTCCACCCACTTTGTTGTGACATCCATCCCCACAATTGTCGCTGCTTTCCATGACCTCTAACGAGCCCACCGGTAGCAACATCCAGCATATGGCACTAGTAGAGCACAACGCTAGCACTGTCCCTAGCACCACGGTTGTCAATGCTGATGGCACAGTGGTTGCCGATGCCGGTGGTGCCACGGTTGTTGATGCTGATGATGACATGGTTGCCGATGAGGATGCCATGGCCATTGCTACCGTCGATTATAGGTGACCAGTGATGTTTGTCTCTAGGGGCCTAGCATCATGGTCTGGCCATTCCACTCTACTGGACATGCATTAAGCGTTGCCCAATTTGATGGAGCTGATGACGACTACTATGAACAACTTAGCGGTTCACCGGATAATGGAACGCATGGGCTACAGTGCTGGCCACGGCCTTAGACTGCACCACCAAGGGGATGCCAACCTCATCTAGGTGTGACTATGCCATAGGTACTCAGGTCTTAGCACCAACCGCACAGATGCCTCCTACATCATCCCTATAGCCAATAATCCCTCCAACAATTCAACCTCATCCCATGATGAGGGAACAAGCAATTTGAGTCCTCATGATGACGAGGTCATGCAACCACCAAGCCCATAGGAGAGCCACATTAAGGTCATCTTGGACACAGTTTTTAGTGAGTTCATGAAGTTGCTGACTGAGTATCCCTCCTATTACAAGTAGGTGTCCCTACCGGACATAGCGCGCAAGATGTTGGTGCCTATCATGCAGGAGACGTTCAAGCAGTTGACATGGTATGATCCGCTAGAGCAGCCAAATAGGACGATGGAGGCGGTGAGCAAGCTCAAGTACATACTCTTAGACGATGGGTCTGCCTCCTCACTGTATGCTAGGCTACTCATTGAAGTGGTGGTTGACCCATTATGAAATAGTTGAGGGAGATGTGGACTCCCACCAGGTTACCCTAGTAGGAACAACTGGTATAGTTCTTGCACAACCTACCGCCAGAGTTCCCTCATGCTAGGGAATTCTTGCATGATGTAGTGTTGCCTAGACTGTCCGGTGCTATCGACAGGTATGATGCTTCCTAGGAGATTATTCTAGTTAATGTATTTCTGCAGCCATGGATGTCGATAATTGACCGAGTCTTTCTATAGCCGATGCTAACCAAGGTGTTGGCCATGGTCCAGAAGTTCCTATTGATGTGTACTAGTGAAAATGCACACAAAAATTATGACATTGTGCTGCCATGGAAGCAAGTAGCTTGGTCTGACATTGGGAATGGGTTTGTCAATGGTGTCATCATTCCTTACCTAAAGTGTAGACTTGGAAATATCCAAACACAGGCCACCACTAGGATGAATGGCAGCTATGGACATGTGGGTTGACCACATGATGAGGTGGGCATCTGAGATGTCACCCCAAAAAATGGTTGACCTCCTACAAGGTGAGTTCCTTGGAAAAGATTGGCAGGGTGTAACACCCCAGGTGTTTGTCACCAGTTAAGCAATAGGTTTGAGCTCAAACATGACATGTCAAGTGGTAATCAAGGTGTCAAGATCAAATCTACATGATGGAGCTTCAACTTAAACTTGGGCCACGCACAATTGCTTACATATGGACCCTTGTTAAGATTATGCAAGAGTAATTCTAAACATGCTTCTTCCATGTACATTACATCCACATGCATCCATCTAGACCCGTGGAAAAGTTTCATGAAGTTTGGAATCAAAAAGTCACATGAAATGATAAGTCATATCTTTGCATGAATTTCTTTATCAAGTGACTGGAAACATATGAAGTCAACCAAACCTTGTAACCTTGCTCAAACAACTCTAATTGAACTCTACAACAAAAGTTATGAATGGTTCGTGTTGAGCGAAGGTGGAGAAAATGTCCGAAAATAATGGAAACCCTATATTTTGTAGCAGAAAGGACTTTGCGTTGACCGAGAAATAAAGTTGACTTCTGGACCAGATATGAGGTTTGACCAAAAATGAAAGTTGAAGAAAAGTTTGAGTATAACAAACTTTGTTAAAGGACCAAGTCATGATTTAGCTTCCAAATAGATCAAAACAGTGCTCAAAGTATAAGAGAAAAAGCTGAAATCAACCCGACCGTGTTTGCAGTCCGGATTTCACCGACATCGACGTTGACATCCCGCGTTCTCCAAATTTTGCTAAGCAACTTGAGTTAGTCCAAAAATAAAAGTTCAAGGTTATGTTATGGAGAAGAGAATGCAAAAAGTTGCACTAAGTTTGATCGAGTTTCGACCTCCGAAAGCGAGTTTCCGTGATCGTTGTTAACATATTGACACTATCATCTTGGAGCTTAATTATCCGCTGTTACAAAGCTCTAATGGCCGGGCACCTTAAATAAGAAACGTAGAGCAGGCCGAGGTGAACAAATTTCGTTTATGGCCCAATGTCTAATTCGGCCTGGAAGTGGCCCAAAACAGCGTTCCACCTTGCCCATGTCGCTGCCCGCCACGTGTTCGACGAAATGGCGTCGTGGCCGCCATGCACCGGAGCGCGCCCGACATGGCCGACGCGCGTCCAAGCTCTGCGCCACGCGCCGCCTCGCGCCCTGCTGCTCCAAAACCGAGCGCCTGTGTGTCTCCTTGCCTCCCTCACTCACTTCCACTCACCCCGGCGCTCTTCCTCCACGCGCACGCACGCCAGAGCGCGGCCGCCATGGATGCCGCCGCGGAGCTCGCTGCTGCCGGCGCTGCTGCCGGTCCCTCGGCCTCGCGATGCCCAGCTACACACTTGTTGCTGTCCACCGCCCTCTCCTTAGCCTTGCGAGCCCCTCCCCGGCCCTTCATCGCCGTCGAATCGCCGTCGCCGCCGGAGCAGCCATCAACGCTCCGCCTGCTCACGTGGCCGGGCCAACTCGGGCCGCCTCGGACCCAGCCGAGCAGCTCCGCGAGTGCGCACGAGGCCGCTGGTGCTCGCGCTGCCCTTCTCCGCCGCCGCCGGCCCTCCTCCGGCCGAAGTCCAGCCTCACCGACGACCTCCTCTGTTCCCAACTCGCGACAGGGACCTCGGGCTCAAATTCGACTAAGTAAAGGGGCTTTTCTGCAGAACCATAGACTCAAGTGAATAGTACCTCGAGGACCTATTTGTTTTAAATCGGCTGAAAGTTTAGAAAATCATAGTAATTCATAGGAAATTCGTAAAATAGCAAATGAGGACTTTTTGGAATCCTTGTGAAATTCTCTATGCAATAGATCTATAATATTACATGTTTTACTTTAAAATTTTAGCTGTAAAAATATATTTATGCAGCTAGGTTTTTAATGCTAGTTGTAATTGTTTTTTTTATAACTGCAGATCTAGGGCTTCAATTGAAGTGAAATTTTTGTGGCATGCTACTCATGTTATGTTTGATGTGTGATAAAAATTTCATGAGTATTGGATGAAGTATGAGTGAGTTATTGGTTTATCTTGCTCTCACATGATTCTTGCTTTAGCGACTTGTCTTTTTCATAGAGGTTGCTATACATATTCAAATGAAGTGAAATTTGGACAGTAGACTATTGAGAGGATATGTGAGCCACTGTAATTTTTGTAGAATTTATTGTATACTTTTGGTATATGTTCATTAAGTCACCTTGTTATCTAAAATAAATTAAGAAATGCATTAAAAGAATTTATTTGGTCATGTACACTAGGTTTTCTGGTGTTCTTTAGTCATGTGTGACATGTTGGTAAAGTTGGTTTTGCCCAATTATGTGTTTGCAACATAAGTTAATAATTATTTTCTTGCCGATGTGGTTTATGGACAGATCTGAGAACTTAGCAAAGTTCTTCATGATAATGTGCTTTGTTGTGAAACTTGTTTATACAAAAGTTGTAGATAATTCATGTATCTAGCTACTGTTAAAATTTGGTGTCATTTGGCCAAGTAGTTTAAGAGTTACAACTGTTTAAAGTTAGAGTACAGGATTTGTTGCTCTCTGTTTTGTATGAACCAGTTTCTGTAAAGGTATAATTTCGACCTACTTAACTTGTGAATCATGCTATGATGGTTACAGATGAAATGTAGATAATTTCATAAGCTTTCCAAAATGTCTTCTTGCAAGTCTTTTGGATTTGTGTAACTACAGTTATGCTTCTCTGAAGTTGCAATCAGTTTTATGTCCATGTCTGGATAGGTCTGAAACATCTACATGTTTGACCTGTTTAACTTTGTAATTAGCTTTTTATGTAAACATCAATCTTGTAGACAATTTCTATGGATTTTCATAAAGTCTTAGATCATCCTTGTGGGATGTTTGTAGCTTAAGTTATGTTTGAAACAAGTGACTGTTTGCTGCTGTCCAAATCTGCTTGTATCTAGAATTGTTTGCTTCTACTTGCTCTTGTTTGTATGATTGCAAATGGTTATCTTGGACACCTAGAGTTAAGGTAGCATGCCTAAAATGTTTTGCTAAATTGTGAAGTACTTGATCATGTATAGCTAGCTGGCTGTATGACATGCTTATGTGTGTATAGTGTAACATATGCTTGTTTAGTATGCTTGTTGCATTCCTTCATGTGTATTCTTTATGTTCATGCATCTGCATCTATGCATCTCATCCTAGGTACGCTAGGTACAGCACGTGGACATGGAGCGCATGATGTGGAGACAGACGATGGTGTAACGGTGAGCTGTCCAGAAGATGGAAGAACCCCTGAATGCAAGTGCTAGGACCGGAGATGTCACCATGACGGTGCAAGCTAACTAAACTGACTTGTGTCGGATCTCAGGCAAGCCCCGGAGCATTATAAGTCTCCCAGTAATTTACAAATGTTTACTTACGTATTTATGGTTGATGCATTAGGTTATAAGAGTTGAATGGAACCACTTGATGCATATACATTCCTTGTCCAGATATTACACCTTTAACCGGTATAGGTCCAGGATCGAATATATGCTTAGCCATGCTTAGACCGGTAGAAGTCAGGTGATTTCCTGTCACCTGCGAGATATAGGTGGATACCGAAGCACGGTTGGCTATATTTGCTATCATGGAAAAGAACCATGGGGTAAAAGTAAATCGAGGCCGGGCGGAGTCTATGTGTAGGTTGACTCATGTGATTCTGTCTGTGCCGATCAAGGACCGTACCGTTGTTGGAACTTCTGACAAGATTGAACGCATGCCTATCACTTAGCTGGCCGGATAACTCGTTCCGACCGCGAAGCCGAGTAGCTCAACTCAGGCCGGGAACCGTTCTGTTGTGCGCTCCTTCCGGGGAACGATCAGACTGAGCCCAAGGGCAGGCTTGGCCTGAGCATCCTGGCATCTGGTGTTCCAGATTGTGCGGCGCAGTACGGACCCGCGAAATGTGTACCTGAGTTGTACCAAAGGTGACCTAAGGTGACTCGTGGCTGGTAGATCTGGGTTTGTGTTAGGAATAAATTCCCAGCTGGTTGAAATCGATTCGAATCGCCGTCTCTCCCGGATAGTGAGAAACTTGGCTAGCTCCAACATCGTAGTAACTTGTATTATGGAAGTTGATGGTTCAGATAAATATGGAATTACATACCTGCTATGGTTACTATTGTATGCTCTTGAAAATGATATACCACATGTTTGGCACAGGATAGTTGCTAATCTAGAGATGGATAGCTATACTTAACTTGATGATAGAATTATAATTGTAATAATTGAGTTAATCGCTTTTATGCAAAATGTTGTCAAGCTACCTCCACTTATAAAGCCTTGCATACTCCTTGGAGTCAAGTTTATTTCTGGTTTATGACGGGTAAGTCTAGCTGAGTACATTCGAGTACTCAGGGTTTATCCCACCATGTTGCAGGTAGGTTCTTGACCTGCTGAAGGATGGTGGCTAACCGCCGATGGGCTCGGTGACTCTATATTACTTCTCATCTATATGCTTTTATCTGAGGATGTTACTTATGCTAGCAATAGTATTTGGAACTTATATTAATGTAATTCTTTGAAAGCTAATGTTGTTTCACTAATCGATTTTGAAACCCAAACTTGTACTATTAATTGTGAACTCATTGTAATATTATTTCCGCTGCAACTCTGTGTATGTAGATGTGTATTTGCTTAATCACGCGATCTTGGTTGTGATGTTGATTTACCGAGGTCCTGCGTGACACTCGGCGGACTACCGGGTTTATATAAGTGAGAGTATACGCGTGTCAACGTGTTAGGCGGGGACAGCCGTACTTGATCTTGTATAAATTGGGCGGTTCTGTCACAGCTGGTATCAGAGCGAGATTAAGCATAATACTATCCTATACATAGTTTTAAAAGCCAAGTTTTAGTTTTAAAAAGCCTATTTTAACTAAAACTTTAGCTACAGGCAAATTTGTCAAAACTTATTTGCAAAACTATGCTAACGACATCCTCCTTTATGCCCAGTTAAGGACTATTAGGTGGCTATCTAAGTACTAACTGTGGGGGTTTACTTCTTGCAATTTTTACTTTCGTCGTCCATACGGCGTGCTATTGTATGGATGCCGTTCACTTGAATGGTAATGTATGGATCAATTGCCTCTACGCACAGGTAAGTGTGAGTTGTGAGAGCATGACCGTCCAACTATTGGTCTAGGGGAGAGTTAGATATGGTTACTGGAATATTTACATGTTACACACATGTATATATGAAGGTACTTAATTGTGGGTATCTCTACCGGGTAGCTATGGATACCGAAGTATATATATCTGGGGATGTATATATGGAAAGTATCTTAGTTTATTGCTTTCATTATATGCTTATTTATCTCTTGTGGGATTGGGCTGCAATGAATTTGCCTGCAGGTATGCTAACCACGAATGCGTAGCCTGAATGTAGCTGACGACTAGCTATATGTCGAGAGAGTACGTGTTATGCCACCGACATAGAACGTGATTGCCGCCTTAGGCTGGCAATTTTGTGAGGACGAATAGGACGAGCATGCATCATGATTGTGCTTGTGCATAAATATGCTTCCCTCACCTTATTCTAATACTAAGTAACTTGTGATCAATGTGATGTTACTATCTTCCCGGTGTGAAGCTAGCTGTGCTTGAAGATAGGATGTGATTAGCTTTGCCTTGTATGTTTGCTTCCAAAGGAAATAAATGACAAGATGTTAGTTAGCAAAAAGTTCACCTCTTTGAAAACTAAAATTGCTAAATGTAAGTAAAACTTGTTTTGTAGAGATATCCACCTACTCAGTAAAAAGGAAACAAAAGATAACAGTGCCTTACCACCATGTTTTGCCTGATATGTGTTGTGGTGTTACTGTAGGTGACTGCTTATTATGTACGAGCTTTGTGCTTAGTAATAGTCGCTTAAGCTAATCGGATTGAGTGTTTCGAAATGCTCGCTTAAGACCATTATGTAGGCGTGGATGCTCGTTATCTTGGTAGTGCCGTAGTTGTCACTCTTTTGTCCTCGGTAAGCATACGAGTGTTGAAGAGCGCTATCCTAGAACAGCGTCTAAGTTTTGATAATCTCTTGGTTGTCGTCTCCCAATTAAGTTCTTGTTTAGGAGCCTGAGCCGGTACATGTGATTGCTAGCCTTTGAACGTTGCGCTACGAAGATCTTTATCCATGTCTTTGCTTGACCTTATGCCCAAGTTTAGTTCCCTTGAACGCTTGCATGTGTCGTGGTTGTTCCGCTCCTATGTGGGAGGACCTTGCTCTAAAATCCTTGTCGAGCCTAATTGCTCCTTCTTCTACTGATAATCTCGTGCATTTTGTCTCCAACTCTTTCAAAAGTCTCAGGATGTTTATCGGTCTTGATCTCATGTTGCTGCTCGACAAGACTAAATCTCATGTTAACCTTTATCTGGTAATCACTTTGGTGGACATGAGGCGTTTATGGAAATTAAGCAAGAGTCTCCAGCTTAGTTGTCTTCGGCAATTAGGCTATGTTCTTTTGCGCTATGTTTTGATCTTCTGATCGCCTCCTTGTTGATTCCTAACCTTGTGACTAGCCTTGTTTGCTATCCCTCGTTTGCACAATGCTTGTTCTTACAATCTAATTGGTGCCACTAGAAGTTTCAATTTGGTTGTATGTTCAGTAATGGTGCCACGATTAGCGATCTATGGTGCCGCGACGGAACCAAGGGCCTCCTTGTGGGCGGCCGACGCATGGTTGTGCTGCTGGGTGCGCGCTGGTATCGAGGTTTCTAGTCATGATCCATTGCAGAACTGCACCAATGTGTTATTTTCACGTGAGCTCTTCCTTGGTTATCTCTCTATATCTTATCGAAGATCCATATATCAGACCAAAAGTAGTAGAGCTTACTTTTGAAGTCACAAAAAGGATACCCTTTGAAGAACTGGTCACTGACATAAACATTAACAGACTACAAGAGGTGGTAGACAAGTGACTCCACTTGGTTGTCCCAGTATTGACGTCCGTCACCTAGTGAACAACTTATGTCATCATTGTTGGATCAGAAAGGCACACAACAATTAATGTTGGACAAGTTGTTAGTCAGATAAGAATCGGACGTCACATTATGATTATGACCTGGCTATCCAAGTCTTGACTATTATGTGCATGCTGATCGCACAGTCGAGATCAACAATCTCTAGTGTGACTCCTTATCTGCAGACTTTGTTGGCGACCATCTGTTTGTGCCTCGATTACAATTATTGTTGTGGTCAAGAGTAAGAATTTGGAACTTTGAGTGTCGAGAGACAACTGATTAGTTACTAGTCGGAAGCTTAACCTCCAACTAGGTGACAACTTTTTGCTAATTACGAAGGCTATGTCTCGTAGAGCAATGTTAAGCAATGTAACAGCAAGCCGATTAGCAATGCAGCTACTGCTTTGTTTTCCAAAACCTGTGCTATCAAGTCAACTTCATCTTGGACAATCACACAGATAGTACAAGACGTTGTGTTGGCTATGTAGGAGCTAGCGAAAGCACGTTCCTAGTTTCAGTCAGTATCTTTGTGCCCCTAGGTGCCACTTAACACATGTGTCTGGACTCTATTGGACGAAGTGCCGAAGGACATATAGGAATGGTTCCTTATCTCTGTAGGACAGTCCCTCCATGTAGAGTATGCTTTATGTCCCGAAAACATAGTCACAAGCCCAATGCTTGTGCATCGTCATGTTGGTGTCTAAATCTAACGATTTAAGTTGTTTCCTGAGAGCCACATGTGGAAAACCTTAGTCTACATCCTCAAAGAAAAGAGTTGCTGCTGCTATACAAAGAGATCGAGAGTATAGAACACACACCACAACGTATGAAGCAAAGAAAGAGAAGAACGAGAAATCTGTCTAGATTTTAAGGTACAAAACCGAACATCTTCAAGCCGGCGATTAGTGACTCAAACGAAGTTGGATTGACCCCAAACTTGGTGATCTCATTCCTTGCTTAGGACCCTTCAATGTCTTAAGTTGGTTTGAGTATTGGTTGAGTAAAACATCGGATTTAAGAGATATCTTGTCGGCTTGGTTTGCTGCCATTTCAGAACAGAGCAGTTTTGGTAGATGAATTGTTTGGATGACCAAACGGTGTACCGTTGAGTTGAATTTTGGTGAGTAGTTAGACGACCCATGGATCTACATGCCCACCAAAATTTGTGCATATTGGTGCAGTAGTTTATGAGATATGAATAGAAAACAAAAGAGTACAGAATCTGCAATTTCGCTGTGACTGCGATCATCCTTTGCATTAGACGGTTGTGTTTGTAATTCATGCCAAGAAATTACAACTTGTAGGTGTATTACTGTTAGACAACCCCCCATACCCTTGAGGAGACTAATTGCACCCCTATGTGCCTTGCTTTTGCCCACTTAGATCAGCGATGTGTGAGCAATTGAGGTGTTCTACGAGTCAATTTGTACCCTTGCAAATCAGAAGCATTTTGAAAGGCGTCAAACAACAGATTTCAAATTGTGCCCTTGCAATTCGAAAGTAATTGGAAAGGTGTCAAACCATAGATTTTTGGATTATGGTTTTTGAGATATTGATTGGCCTAAGAATGGAAGCCACGACGTCAAATATAGTTTAAGAAAGCTGGTTTTGCTACGATGCAAGTCAACCCAACTTGCTGTGCAACTGCACCACGAAGGCAAATTGTACTTAACCTACTTGGTAGTGAACTAGTCCCTAGTTTTGTGATTACTTGCAACTTATGTTGTCCTCCAAGCCTCGCTAACATCCTTCTGCGTCAATGGTTCTCCAATGCTGATATGCCTTTGGTACCTTATATGTGTTTTTACCCAATAGGTTGCATCAGATTCAACCCAGATCGCTATTGCAACTTGGATCCAAAGGCTCCCTAAGGAATGACCATCAGGAACGTTGAGCCGACTGAGTCAGCTATTACGTTTACCACTCACTTAACAGACTCAGGTAATACAGTATTGTTATTAGAGAAAGAGCACTGCACACATGGAATATTATGTAGCTTTCCATCAGTTGACATCTGAGTGATTGCACCGCTACAACCAGTTTGGATATTGGTTAACTAGCTTCTCATGCCCTCAAGGGATGTTTACCCCATCTATGATCACATCCCTTATGAGAAGTTGTGCTCAAGCCACTTTAGTAGAGAACTGCTTTTCAAACCTTAGGAGCCAATATAACACTGTTGTAAGGAATGTCTGTCAACCGAATGTAATCTAGTGCAAAGTCCATAAGTTCTGTGCTTTATCCACTAGGGAAGTAGATGTTACAAGTATTTAGTCTACGCTTGTATCACTCTTCGTACATCGTGGACGAAGTATGTAGGACAGTGCTATCTTGGATTCCTTCCAATGTAACAATGCTTTATGGACGCCAACGAAGGAAAGTCTTCAGACAACATCTTACGATGAAGAGCAAGTATCAGAACGTGTTGTGACCAAATTAGCCTCTCTGATACTCCGAAGTTAAGTAGCCTAATGCTATCACTGATGTTGGAAACTGGATGACAAGTTTCTCTTCCCTTAAAAGTCTTTCGCACCGAATCTCGGGACGTGATTCCTTTAAGGGGGGAGGGCTGTAACACCCCAGGTGTTTGTCACCAGTTAAGCAATAGGTTTGAGCTCAAACATGACATGTCAAGTGGTAATCAAGGTGTCAAGATTCAAATCTACATGATGGAGCTTCAACTTAAACTTGGGCCACGCACAATTGCTTACATATGGACCCTTGTTAAGATTATGCAAGAGTAATTCTAAACATGCTTCTTCCATGTACATTACATCCACATGCATCCATCTAGACCCGTGGAAAAGTTTCATGAAGTTTGGAATCAAAAAGTCACATGAAATGATAAGTCATATCTTTGCATGAATTTCTTTATCAAGTGACTGGAAACATATGAAGTCAACCAAACCTTGTAACCTTGCTCAAACAACTCTAATTGAACTCTACAACAAAAGTTATGAATGGTTCGTGTTGAGCGAAGGTGGAGAAAATGTCCGAAAATAATGGAAACCCTATATTTTGTAGCAGAAAGGACTTTGCGTTGACCGAGAAATAAAGTTGACTTCTGGACCAGATATGAGGTTTGACCAAAACTGAAAGTTGAAGAAAAGTTTGAGTATAACAAACTTTGTTAAAGGACCAAGTCATGATTTAGCTTCCAAATAGATCAAAACAGTGCTCAAAGTATAAGAGAAAAAGCTGAAATCAACCCGACCGTGTTTGCAGTCCGGATTTCACCGACATCGACGTTGACATCCCGCGTTCTCCAAATTTTGCTAAGCAACTTGAGTTAGTCCAAAAATAAAAGTTCAAGGTTATGTTATGGAGAAGAGAATGCAAAAAGTTGCACTAAGTTTGATCGAGTTTCGACCTCCGAAAGCGAGTTTCCGTGATCGTTGTTAACATATTGACACTATCATCTTGGAGCTTAATTATCCGCTGTTACAAAGCTCTAATGGCCGGGCACCTTAAATAAGAAACGTAGAGCAGGCCGAGGTGAACAAATTTCGTTTATGGCCCAATGTCTAATTCGGCCTGGAAGTGGCCCAAAACAGCGTTCCACCTTGCCCATGTCGCTGCCCGCCACGTGTTCGACGAAATGGCGTCGTGGCCGCCATGCACCGGAGCGCGCCCGACATGGCCGACGCGCGTCCAAGCTCTGCGCCACGCGCCGCCTCGCGCCCTGCTGCTCCAAAACCGAGCGCCTGTGTGTCTCCTTGCCTCCCTCACTCACTTCCACTCACCCCGGCGCTCTTCCTCCACGCGCACGCACTGCCAGAGCGCGGCCGCCATGGATGCCGCCGCGGAGCTCGCTGCTGCCGGCGCTGCTGCGGTCCCTCGGCCTCGCGATGCCCAGCTACACACTTGTTGCTGTCCACCGCCCTCTCCTTAGCCTTGCGAGCCCCTCCCCGGCCCTTCATCGCCGTCGAATCGCCGTCGCCGCCGGAGCAGCCATCAACGCTCCGCCTGCTCACGTGGCCGGGCCAACTCGGGCCGCCTCGAACCCAGCCGAGCAGCTCCGCGAGTGCGCACGAGGCCGCTGGTGCTCGCGCTGCCCTTCTCCGCCGCCGCCGGCCCTCCTCCGGCCGAAGTCCAGCCTCACCGACGACCTCCTCTGTTCCCAACTCGCGACAGGGACCTCGGGCTCAAATTCGACTAAGTAAAGGGGCTTTTCTGCAGAACCATAGACTCAAGTGAATAGTACCTCGAGGACCTATTTGTTTTAAATCGGCTGAAAGTTTAGAAAATCATAGTAATTCATAGGAAATTCGTAAAATAGCAAATGAGGACTTTTTGGAATCCTTGTGAAATTCTCTATGCAATAGATCTATAATATTACATGTTTTACTTTAAAATTTTAGCTGTAAAAATATATTTATGCAGCTAGGTTTTTAATGCTAGTTGTAATTGTTTTTTTTATAACTGCAGATCTAGGGCTTCAATTGAAGTGAAATTTTTGTGGCATGCTACTCATGTTATGTTTGATGTGTGATAAAAATTTCATGAGTATTGGATGAAGTATGAGTGAGTTATTGGTTTATCTTGCTCTCACATGATTCTTGCTTTAGCGACTTGTCTTTTTCATAGAGGTTGCTATACATATTCAAATGAAGTGAAATTTGGACAGTAGACTATTGAGAGGATATGTGAGCCACTGTAATTTTTGTAGAATTTATTGTATACTTTTGGTATATGTTCATTAAGTCACCTTGTTATCTAAAATAAATTAAGAAATGCATTAAAAGAATTTATTTGGTCATGTACACTAGGTTTTCTGGTGTTCTTTAGTCATGTGTGACATGTTGGTAAAGTTGGTTTTGCCCAATTATGTGTTTGCAACATAAGTTAATAATTATTTTCTTGCCGATGTGGTTTATGGACAGATCTGAGAACTTAGCAAAGTTCTTCATGATAATGTGCTTTGTTGTGAAACTTGTTTATACAAAAGTTGTAGATAATTCATGTATCTAGCTACTGTTAAAATTTGGTGTCATTTGGCCAAGTAGTTTAAGAGTTACAACTGTTTAAAGTTAGAGTACAGGATTTGTTGCTCTCTGTTTTGTATGAACCAGTTTCTGTAAAGGTATAATTTCGACCTACTTAACTTGTGAATCATGCTATGATGGTTACAGATGAAATGTAGATAATTTCATAAGCTTTCCAAAATGTCTTCTTGCAAGTCTTTTGGATTTGTGTAACTACAGTTATGCTTCTCTGAAGTTGCAATCAGTTTTATGTCCATGTCTGGATAGGTCTGAAACATCTACATGTTTGACCTATTTAACTTTGTAATTAGCTTTTTATGTAAACATCAATCTTGTAGACAATTTCTATGGATTTTCATAAAGTCTTAGATCATCCTTGTGGGATGTTTGTAGCTTAAGTTATGTTTGAAACAAGTGACTGTTTGCTGCTGTCCAAATCTGCTTGTATCTAGAATTGTTTGCTTCTACTTGCTCTTGTTTGTATGATTGCAAATGGTTATCTTGGACACCTAGAGTTAAGGTAGCATGCCTAAAATGTTTTGCTAAATTGTGAAGTACTTGATCATGTATAGCTAGCTGGCTGTATGACATGCTTATGTGTGTATAGTGTAACATATGCTTGTTTAGTATGCTTGTTGCATTCCTTCATGTATTCTTTATGTTCATGCATCTGCATCTATGCATCTCATCCTAGGTACGCTAGGTACAGCACGTGGACATGGAGCGCATGATGTGGAGACAGACGATGGTGTAACGGTGAGCTGTCCAGAAGATGGAAGAACCCCTGAATGCAAGTGCTAGGACCGAAGATGTCACCATGACGGTGCAAGCTAACTAAACTGACTTGTGTCGGATCTCAGGCAAGCCCCGGAGCATTATAAGTCTCCCAGTAATTTACAAATGTTTACTTACGTATTTATGGTTGATGCATTAGGTTATAAGAGTTGAATGGAACCACTTGATGCATATACATTCCTTGTCCAGATATTACACCTTTAACCGGTATAGGTCCAGGATCGAATATATGCTTAGCCATGCTTAGACCGGTAGAAGTCAGGTGATTTCCTGTCACCTGCGAGATATAGGTGGATACCGAAGCACGGTTGGCTATATTTGCTATCATGGAAAAGAACCATGGGGTAAAAGTAAATCGAGGCCGGGCGGAGTCTATGTGTAGGTTGACTCATGTGATTCTGTCTGTGCCGATCAAGGACCGTACCGTTGTTGGAACTTCTGACAAGATTGAACGCATGCCTATCACTTAGCTGGCCGGATAACTCGTTCCGACCGCGAAGCCGAGTAGCTCAACTCAGGCCGGGAACCATTCTGTTGTGCGCTCCTTCCGGGGAACGATCAGACTGAGCCCAAGGGCAGGCTTGGCCTGAGCATCCTGGCATCTGGTGTTCCAGATTGTGCGGCGCAGTACGGACCCGCGAAATGTGTACCTGAGTTGTACCAAAGGTGACCTAAGACTATCGTGGCTGGTAGATCTGGGTTTGTGTTAGGAATAAATTCCCAGCTGGTTGAAATCGATTCGAATCGCCGTCTCTCCCGGATAGTGAGAAACTTGGCTAGCTCCAACATCGTAGTAATTGTATTATGGAAGTTGATGGTTCAGATAAATATGGAATTACTACACCTGCTATGGTTACTATTGTATGCTCTTGAAATGATATACCACATGTTTGGCACAGGATAGTTGCTAATCTAGAGATGGATAGCTATAATTAACTTGATGATAGAATTATAATTGAATAATTGAGTTAATCGCTTTTATGCAAAATGTTGTCAAGCTACCTCCACTTATAAAGCCTTGCATACTCCTTGGAGTCAAGTTATTTCTGGTTTATGACGGGTAAGTCTAGCTGAGTACATTCGAGTACTCAGGGTTTATCCCACCATGTTGCAGGTGTAGTTCTTGGCCTGCTGAAGATGGTGGCTAACCGCCGATGGGCTCGGTGACTCTATATTATTTCTCATCTATATGCTTTTATCTGAGGATGTTACTTATGCTAGCAATATATATTTGGAACTTATATTAATGTAATTCTTTGAAAGCAAATGTTGTTTCACTAATCGGTTTTGAAACCCAAACTTGTACTATTATTTGTGAACTCATTTGTAATATTATTTCCGCTGCAACTCTGTGTATGAGATGTGTATTTGCTTAATCACGTGATCTTGGTTGTGATGTTGATTTACCGAGGTCCTGCGTGACACTCGGCGGACTACCGGGTTTATATAAGTGAGAGTATACGCGTGTCAACGTGTTAGGCGGGGACAGCCGTACTTGATCTTGTATAAATTGGGCGGTTCTGTCACACAGGGTGCTCTATGTAGCTGGTTCTTCACGGCAAATTGTGACTACAAGATGGTGTTGTAGTATGAGCTCACTTTTGGTGGGACCGATTGGTGGACATCATTCATTGACAAGCTCATTTTACCATGCTTGGCATCCTAGTTTGTTGCCATTAGTGTCGTCCCACCGAATGAAGGGTACGACGTGTTCCACATGCTCGTCACCAGGTGGAAGCCAGTCATGTCATCGAAGTCGATGAAGAAGGTCCTCAAGCGTTGCATGGAGAAATGGACTGACGGGTTGTGCCACTGGTTGTTCAATGTGTAACCCATAAAGGAGGAGGTTGTGGCCTGGTGCCAGGAGTGGATGCGGCTCATGACATTGGATCTACTTGCCATCGATAGTGAAATACACAATGGCCTCCAACTAACCCATGAAACATATGAAATACCATAGGTAACTTAGTGACTTATTAGTGTATTTTTGTTCTAAATGATTGCACCTGCATTAGGCATTGTAAATGTTAATCGTTGGCACCATGTGTATTACTCTTTTCTGAATGCACATGCGAGAAAGTCTGAAACTACATAATTGTATTGCACCAGACAATGACTGAATGCTTTCACCTGCATCAGGCATTGTATAAATGTTAATCATTGGCACAATGTGTACTACTCTTTTCTGAATGCACACACGACAAAGTCTGATACTATGTGATTGTAATATGCCGGACAATGACTGAATGCTTTCACCTGCATTAGGCATTGTATAAATGTTAATCATTGGCACAATGTGTACTACTCTTTTCTAAATGCACATGAGAGAAAGTCTGATACTATGTAATTGTAATGTGCTGGACAATATCTATTACTCTTTCTCTAACTGCACCTGCTGCTTGGAAATCCATAGCAATTAAATTTGTATTAAACTTACACAAAACTCAGAAAATTGAGTGTGCCTGGTTTAGCCATAAATCTACAAGAGAGGCAAGAGCGAGGCAACCGCTCTTCTCTATCTTCCTATGGTACTCCTTCGCCTTCTCTCCTGCCTTGAGTGAGTCATGTCTTTGGCCTGAGTGATGGACCATTGGAAGCGCCTAGCGGAGAACTCTCTAGAGGGGAGCGGGCCTCCATCATGTCTCTGCTCCCATTTGCGGTGCCTTGGGTAAGGCTGTCTTGTTCTTTGTTGTCAAAGTCGTTCTGTTCTAATCTCCTTAATCTTTTCAGGGCCATTTCTCATGATGCGATGCTAGAGGTCGGGTGATTATTTGGTGCTGCCAACTCTCCAGATGCGCGCCTTGTGGAACCAGAGGGGTCTTCTCCCCCAGCCACTGGGAAGTCCATGAGCCCCTCTTTAATCATGATACGGCTCGCGACCCATGCTCTGACCCCAGGGGCGAGGTTAGTCGGCTTGCGCTCTGCCTCGACATGGTCCAGACTACCATTGCTGCCTTAGAGCGAGAGACTGCTAATGCCCGAGCGGTAGCTGCTGATGCTCAGGCCAGGACAATCGGTAAGGTTTCCTTCATCGAGAAGCTCTGTCCAAATGTCCACGGCCTTGTTTTGATGGTTTTTAGTGTTGTCATCCCTAGAGGAGGAGTTGGCCGCTCTTTGAGAGGCGGCCCTCATCATCGTCAATGACATGAACACAAGAGGTGTCCTACTTGAGGACCATCAGCAGACCATGGTAGCTCAGGTTAGGATGGTGGCGCTTAGCGGGGTGTGCCATGGGGCTACCTTAGCCCTGGCCACGGCGTAGCTTCGTTTCGGCCATGATCTCCACCTGCTTGAACCTAGCTTTCTAGTTGGCACTAATGAGGAGAAGGAGGAGCTCATTGGTGACTTTACCGCTGCCACAGAGGCCATTATGGCGGCCATGCATGCGGGAGACGTCGTCCTCACTACCATCTTTGAGCTATTGATTGAATCTAGGGTCATTCCAATATTAATGAAAGGTTATTTTGTTACTTTAATTTGAAGAGCAACTTATGCGTGTCCTTTGTCTTTCACAATGTTTGCTTCTTATGCTTTGATGCAGTCGGCTTATGTGGCCAACATGCTTGGATGAGGTGATTAGGAGGTCATGGGCTGGATCCTACCTCCCCTCTCAAAAGGGAGTTAGGTTTTAGGGAAGCTTCCTTCCCTCTTATGAAACACCATAGGTAACTTAGTAACTTTGCATATTTCTATTCTGAATGCTTCCACCTACGTCAGGCATTGTAAATGTTAATTGTCGGCATAATGTGTATTACTCTTTTCTGAATGCACACATGAAAAAGTCTGATGCTATGCGATTGTAATGCGCCGAACAATATTTATTACTCTTTTTTGAATGCACACGTAAGATTTGATTGCACACGAAAGAAAGTCTCCTACCCTATGATTGTAATGCATTGGACAATAGATTTCGCGTCCAGGTGACTCGACTTGCAATGGGGTTGTTCGACCCTATAGTTCTCTCTTAAGAGGAATGGCTCAGTTGTAGTGAGGTAGTTAGACTAGATAGATGTCACTCATATCGCACTTAGATGTTAGGTTTAATTTATAGTGGCAACATAGTGATGAAAATGGTTCAACATGTACAACTTATTATAGAACTGTAAATAGACATTGTGTCATATGCAAGACTTCAATTATTACATCAAGAATCGTTTTAAATCCAAATTTCGATGCCTATGTGGCAACATAGTGACAAAAAATGTTGAACTTGTATAACTTATTATAGAACCATAAAATAGACATTGTGTCGTAAGCAAGACTTCAATTATTACATCAAGAATCGTTCTAAATCTAAATTTTGATGCCTCCATTCCCTCACATTCTACTGCATCCCTCCCTTCAATTGTTGAACTATCACCAATCTCATGTACATCCCTTCCTTGGTAGGGAATCAAGGTGACTACGCATCCAAAGGATGTGGTGATGACGACAAAGCAGGCATTGAAGTCATGATGGTGCTGTTGAGGTCGAACTCGCCTGGTGAGTATGCTAAAATCTCATCATCTGAATCTAATGTCTCATCATGCTCAATGATGTGGTTACCTAGACGAATGCTGAACTTTTCGGTCTGCTGAACTAAAGTAGTAGTGTCAGACCCTGAGGTTGACTTAGCTCTATTAATGGTAGGATTAGTAGGCTCGATGGTCGCATTAGGCTCCACGATTGTTGGGGAAGCCCTAGGAGGCTCTATATGTGCCCCTATGGCGTCGCACATAGTATCTAGCCCCTCGACCTAATTGGGCGGAGAAGGTCGATCAACTACCTCATGAGCTGAAGCTGAACTCTACTTATGTTCGACTATAGTAATACTAGAATTAGTAAATTCAGACATCTTGGTTGTTGGAGAGCCCTGAGAGGCTCTATATGTGTCCCCATGGTGGCTTGCACCTCGACCAGAGGGGGTGAAGAAGGTGGATCACCTGTCTCATCAGAACCTGAAGCTGGCTTAGGTATCTAGGGCATTGGAGAAGCCCTAAGAGGCTCTGTATGTGCCTCCATGGTGACTTGCACCTAGAGCTGATGGGGTGAAGAAGGTGGATCACCGGCCTGATCAGGACCTAAAGCTAAACTCTCCTTATGTAGCATCGTCGCAATGGGTAACTCTATGTGGATAGTTGTATTATTAGGACCAATCAAATAACCAGTAATGCGGTTGACCTGACTACCACATTGCAACTGAAGCATCTGAAAGTAAGGGGCCTTAACCCCTGTGACACTATATAGTTGATTAAAGCAACTGGTGAACACATTGCACATCAGGTCAATTTTTTTGTCTTGTTGGTTGATGGCATCACAAAAAGCAGATGATTGCTAGCTCATATGCTCTTTGAGAAGGACCACACTCTCCGCTTGCTTATCAATACTTGCTTTCAAATACCTCTGTTTTCGTTCCATATGCTTTTAGTTTTCTTCCTAGCTGACAACTAGCCTAGCAAGTATCTATCCAAGCTCTGATGGCTACTGAATGGACATTAGAGGCGATGCCTGCTTGGCTTACATCTTTGTAGTAGGTGGAACATCATCCATCTCTTTGTTAGCCACACCACCAGAGGACGACCCTCCCTCGTCATGGTTGTCCAACATAGGGTCACGGTAGTCACTATCATCGGAGTCTAAATCTTGCATTCATACATTCAAGATTCCTCAAATCCTAGATTGGTGCTTTGACTATTCTAGGGCTACATCCATTGTTTTGTGTCTTTCTCTAGGGCTACAGACCTAAGGGCATGTTGTCCATAACAACGATCGTCTAGACTTGCTGGCATGTAGGTCATAACCACGCATGTCGACTCATTGTACAATAGCCCATTCTTTTCAAAATCAATCGTGCATAACATATAGCCGATGATGTGAGGGTACATGTGCTGCCATCTAGTACTAATAGCATCAGCTATCACATCCTTGATCTCAGATAGGAAAAAGTGTAAGAAGTCAAACTACTCGCCTCTCCATATTGAGAGTAGTAGCCACTGCTACAAGCTGGTCAACAACTCCCTGTTGCCACCATGAGGAAGGACTGTCTTCCTCAGAGCCATGTGTAGAATGTAAGCCTCTGGATGTAGTCTGTCCAATGTATGCAAGGAGCCATCGGTAATGGGCTCCATGAAGAGTAGTTGAATCTCTTGGTCTATAGGAAAAGTACCTCTAGCCCTGCTACGATGCGGAGGCAAAGCATCTCCATAGACTCTCGTGGAGCTTCCTATCTAAAGTGTCAACCCCAAGGAGTTCTTATAGGCAGTCATAGGAGCTCTAGCTAACCATGGAGCATAAAAGCAATGTAGTCATGCTCTGGATGAATCCACACTGTTGCATAGAACTGCTACACCCAGCTTATCACAATTTGATCAACCTCACTAAAAAGGTGAACGAAGCCTGGGAACCGCTCAAAGAGGGGCCAGATGGGTATACCAGTTGCTCTCTCAAGCTCATCCCATCCTTTGGTCTACTAGTGTTGTCCCTCTAGCACAGTAGCTCCTAAAGAAACTCTCCTGAGTCACAGTCTAGAACTATGATTTTGTGCCAGGCTCTTTGAGTAGTGGAAACCATAACTCAATATCACACAACTTGATGCTCCGTATCTTCTTTGAGCTATAATATCAAAAGTCATAGAACTAAACCATCTCTTTCTTTCTCTCAATATTACAGCTCCTCATAGCACCGATGGCAGACATCAAACCTCCTCGACTCCTCCTTGTACCACCATTGGCAGACATCAAATTACCTCTTTGACTACTCCTCATACCACCAATTGTGGCACACATCAAATTACCTCCTTGACTACTCCTTGTACCACCAATTGTGGCACACATCAAACCTCCATAAGAGCGAGCATGCGTGCCCCCATGGGTAGCTATAGATTTGATGTAGGAAGGTGCAAATTGACTGGTCTGGTTTTTGGAGTGGAACTCAGTAATTTGCTATAGTTGTTGCTCAATGAGCTCCTCTTCCCTAAGTTCCATTTTAGTACTCTCCTCATGCTATTGCTGTCAGTGGGCCATTTGAGTCTGCCTATGAGATTTCCCACTCTAGGGCTAGCATAGCTTTGGTTGCTTCTTCATCTACTTCTCGGATACCGTCCACCTTCCTTTGCCTCTTCTTAGGCTATGGTGGTGCTTGTTCCTCTGCTTCTGGGACACTACGAGCCTTCCTCTAGCTCTTTCTAGGCTATGGTGGTGCCTGTTCCTCTACTTCTTGGAGAATGGTTGCCTGCCTCTAGCTCTTTCTATGATGTGGTAGTTCTACCCGCTTTGATTTAACTCATGCCATCTACAGCAATAAAAACAATTACACATGCGTTTCATAAAACACCATTAATTCATGAAGAAAAAAGAGGAGATCATAGACAGCCTCACCATGTCGAGGCAAGTAGGTGATCTCGACTGGCTTGCTCACTGGAGGAGTGGTGCGCTGATAGACGGCGGCACGGTTGACCACCGTGGCGTAGTAGATCCCCATGGCATGGAAGGATCTAGGCAAGAGGTTTTGGTGTGCAGGGGGAGGGGTGGGTGGAGGGGGGAGGAGGACGCGGCGCAGGGTGGGTAGCAATGAAGGTGGTGAATGACAACAAAAATGGCACATAAAAGAGTAAAAGATGGGTACTCCTACT
The DNA here is from genome assembly GCF_019320115.1 of Miscanthus floridulus. NCBI lineage: Eukaryota > Viridiplantae > Streptophyta > Magnoliopsida > Poales > Poaceae > Miscanthus > Miscanthus floridulus. The sequence goes on from NC_089598.1 coordinate 72,400,174, forward strand.
GATCAGAGAATGCCTTTAGTAGCGGACTGTCCCACATGCCGCGTAATTGCATCATCGACACATAAACGCTGGCAAGAGTCACAGTCCAGCAAAACTTGGGGGTCCACCAAAACTTGGGTGATTAATATTGGTGATTTGATGGTTAATACACATTAGTGTATTACTCTGTATGTAACATCACCATTCATCATAAAATTCGGTCTCTGCTCACAAGACGCTAGATGGGGTAGCAATCTGCCCACGCAAAAATTTGATTTCGAGCAAAAATGAAATCCCCGTGCCCAGCAGTGCCACCAACACAAACCAAAAATTAGATATCTCTCTTTTGCCCTCCCCGCAGAAAATTGGTTTACCACGCCATTGATTTCAGACAAGGGTATTTGTGTTATTCTAATGGACACATAAAAGTGCAAGGAGTCATCCTCTATGCCTCTAGCTCCATTCTCTAGCTGGACCAGCCACACTGTCTCTCCTCCCACTCCAAAGCCTAGCCCCCTCTGCCACCCCAGTCCGAACCCTAGCTAGGCACATTGGCACAATAGCTTGACTCCCTCTCCACTCTCTAGCCACACCCTCTTTCATACCTTTCTGAACCCTAGCTAGAGCTTGAGTCGAATCTAGATCTGATCCCCTTCATCGATAGTAGGTCCGCTGACGGTAGAAGGATCGCCATCAATGGCATTACATGCCAGATCTAGAACCCCTATGGTGGCACCTATCATGACCGAGCCCCAGCATCATCATTGATGACTGCCACACCAGATCTTCTACCCCTTTGTCGACACTAGCCGCACCACTTCCACGACTAGGATAATAAGAGGGCGGTGTCGACGGCACAGCGTATCCAAGAATAGGAAGAGGTACATAAATTCCTTTTAGGATGCATGTTGTACTCTAGTGGTTGAACCTAGGACATGTAGATAAATAGTCACAGTGTTACATGTTTCTTTGTTGATTGTAGTTCACATGTGCTTTATTCGAGTATAATAGCTTCTATATAAGATGTAGTTCACATATGCTTTATTTAAGTAATGGCTTCCATATAAGTTGTAGTTTAGGCACCTAATTTGCATGGTACTACTCTGTTTTGTTGACATTTGGTGCAAGGTTAACTTAATAAATGCCTTTGTGATCTACATGTTGACATCCAGAATATCTCGCTAAAGCAGGAGAGCGTGTTCAGGGATATGGTGATACAAATATAGATTTAGACGAGCGAGTACCCCTTGCAATTGAGGTGCTTGCTCTATCTTGTCATGTTGGGATGGGAGGGGGTTGGTTTAGGTACCAGTGCAATTCATTTTTTGTTGTGTGGATAGCAATGCAATTTTTACATGCTTGCCACTTAAGTTTGTTTCTCCAATTTTAGGCTATGGGTTGAACAAGCCGTAGAGAAGTCCCTGCTAGTAGGGCAAAAGGCAGCGCCAATATGGGTCCTAGGGGATGGCTATCCAAGAGAGTGAGCCCTTGGATAACATGGACTTAAAGGATGGCATAGATGCAACCTAGGAGGAGGTGGAGAGCCGACATTGCAATGCGGAGGTTGACAGGTGGGCCTAGGGACTGGCCGGCCTGTAGGTGGGACCAGCTAGCCCCACATGGTAGCCCCTCGAGGTCTGCTTCGGCGGAGAGCCTCCTAAAGTCTTCTAGTATCTTCCCACGCTATTTACACGGTGGAATTCTATAATTTCCTTTGATGAGTAGGTCCCCCTTAACGGTTTTCGGCATAAACCCTGCTAAAAACACAGATTCACCAAAACTCATGGAATTTATTAGTTTAAACCCCTATACCTATGTTTGGTGATGGAATTAAATATAAATATAGGTTATGTTGATGGTTTATAATTGATGTTAGTGACCATCAACAAGTTCCCCTGAGCTTGACCTTTGCTAGTCCCTAAGCTAAGCTAAACTCAACAATGGATTAGGACTTGCTACAATGTTTTCACACCTCAAAAGTACACATGTGTTCAATAAAAAATTCTCCTCCGGATTAGAATAAACTGATCTGACTTTCAAACTTACCCATATTACCTTCAACCATGGGGCTTCTTAACCTTCACTTGGGTCTTGAGCAATTGAAAGACAGAATGATCAAGTCAAGAACTATGTCTTAAGTTCTTTGTTCCACCATTGTTCTAGAGTTTTTATAAGTTTTCCAGAGATCCCATTGTATGACACTCTCAAGTCTCTCAATATATGTGGTATTTGTGGATCCTCACCAAGGCAATAAAGATGTTATGCCTTTTTCTTCCTACCACCAAGGCTTTATATGGAGTTCATAGGTAGGGAGAAAGCTAGAGCATACTTGTAATGCATATATTGTAAAGTCAAACAATGGATCCAAAGAGAGTTGAGTCATACAATCAAATCAAGATGTGCATGTGTGTGGATATATGGTGGCTAACCTAATTCTACTATGCTCCTTGAAAACTTATCTCTCTTAGAAACATTTGCTAGAGAACACGGGCTATCTTATTCATCTCTTTCCAGTGGGCATCTGAGTACCCATTGTTTTAAATATCACAGACACTTGTCCATTTTTTCTCATCTCTTTTTTTTCTTCTACTTTTTTATGAATTACTTTTGCATAGCCCCATGTCTCTTTGCTGCAACAAAACTTTGAGGGATAACAACAAGAACTTGGAGCATTTATTTGGTGGATAAAAAACCTATCAAGCATGTTTTGTGTTCACTCCCAGTGTAGGAGTAAAATATTTTTTGGTGGATCCAGATGGAAGGCATGTTTTGCGTACTCCTAGTATAGGAGTAGTGCATATATGTGGGTGGTGTCTACGTGATCTTGATTTTAAGAGCATGACAAGTCTCTCATAAGGGTCAACAAAGCTTGACAAAACTCAATGCAAAAGCAAGCATCATATATGTGGAGGTTTTCCTAGCCTAAATAACATGTATGACTCTGGTGGGAATTCAAGCTGTCATATAGGAACTCATCATGTAGCATTTTATGTTTTTCAAAAGATAAATCTCCAGAACTTTAGTGTCACTTGGAACAAGATAAATAGTAGCTCAGACCTTCTCATATCATATCCATCAATTACCTAGACTTAGATCAAGCATTTGCTACCCTTGAGTTTCAAGTTCAGAATAATAAATTAAAGCAAACTAGACACACCTTTTTATTTTGTTTTCAATTCACTATTTTCTTAACTATTTAAAAGAAACCAAAACTAGAACAATGGGAAAGCATACTTACCTGGATACATGGGAGTGCTTCTCCCCCAAGCTAGCTCTTTTGATGAGGGTTTGGTGTTTTAAGTCATTCAAACTGGACTTCTACTTGTGAAGTTCATTGATCAAGTACCTCAGTTCACTCTGAATATGAGGATTCTTGTGGTGGTGCCTCTAATGGTGATGTCACCTTTTTCTGCCAAACCTGTCTTGGTTTTGAGTTTTGATTTTGGTTAAGCAGGTTCAGAACCTTTACTTGTAGAAATTGGGGAGTCAACTGTCTTCCCCCACACTTTTCTTGAAGTGTCCTGTTCATAAGATAAGGTAGAGATCAAGTGCATGGGCTCTGTTGGTGGGAAAACACCAACAGAACCAAAACTTTACTTATTCTTCTCTAACCTTAGGCACATTGAACAAGATGAAGTTGATGTTGTGTGTTTTGTTCACTTATGTCATGGGTGATAAGATCAAAAGATTCAGCTGCTTAACCTATGGAAGGATTGTCCATAAGGTATTAATCTTTACATGATTATGACAATCATCTTCCCGAATTAGGATGTGCACTATTCAACTTATTTGGTTAAGACTATGGGATCAAGAAAGTGGTGCTAGGAACAAGCTTAAAGAACAAGACATGTTGAGCTAATTAGGTTTGATCAGGTAAATTATAACTCAAACATATTTTGTTTCTTATTTATGTGCCTAACAGAATCAAGGAAGAGCTTTTTAAATAATGTTCATTTACCTTAGGATGTTACCTTTGTCATTGGAGCGAATGCCACCATATGACGAAGGGTAGATGACTCGTAATGGTCCTTCCCCTTTGCTTAAAGTTTTCCTTGTTTGGCTAGTCTCGTACCTTGAGCTATTCATGAGCTTCTTGTTTCCTAGTTCACACCTTTTGTCATGCCATCTTTCTGCTCTTCAATCTTTTGATACCTTGTTAGACCTTTTGCCTCACTCATTGTTTTATGCCTACAAAGGATTAGTGGACAACACATACCCAAAGGAAAATATAATTTTGAAAGATGGGTTGTTTGTACTGAATTTTGTAATTTCCCTCCATGCTAATGAAAAGATAGTGTTAGAATTATTTTAGCATTTTTTGTTTATCATGTTCTATATAGGCATGGCTCAAGGCAAAGGTATCTTGCAGCTAAAGACAAAGTGAATGATCTTTGATTCTTACAGTTCTTTGATCCATGTTGAATGAGCCATGTCTTCTTTGCGCAATGTTATTAGAGTTCATCATGTGCCATGCTTCATCTCTGATTTAAATTCATCTTGTGTCTTACCCAAATTAAATTGAGAGTTTCCTACAGGGGTTAGTCCAACAAAATATTCGATATCTGCTAAAGCAATTTTTAGTTCAATAACCAAACTAGACTCCATGTCTAATTTGATTAAGGAAGGCATTTTAACCTAAGCACCTCGCTTAATTTAAAAAACCTTTGGAAGTATGTTGACTACTTCCAAACCAAAACTTACTATGGCAGACAAAGGTAACATGAAAGCACTATAGAGATTTACTCAAACGGAGATGAAAGAACATGATTGTTATTTAGCAAATTGAGTATGTCTTAAAGGTAGAGAACCAAAACAATTTAGCAACTTGGCAAGAGATGTATTTTTAGGGAAGTCTATCTCCCAGCTTAAACTTTGCAGAAAGATCAACTTTGGATGGATGTACTTAAATATTGCATGATAAATGGTTGGACATACCTTGGGTCATCATCCTTCATTCTTTTTGCTTCAAATCTAGAATGGTTAGTGACAAAAATTACTCAAAGGAATATTTTCACAATTATATTTCTATGCTCATTTCACAAGGGCATCACAGCAAAAGTTGGAAGCTCGTATTGTCTCCCAAAAGTGCTTGTTTTAGGATAGAAGCTCATCATCGGGAAACCTTCGAATTATGTTTTAAGTTGGTGAAGTGGTTTCCCCTCCAACACCAACCTCTAGGTACCTATCTCAAGATTCACACGATGAGATCTACAATATTTATGATAAACATATGCATCTACAACCACCCTTTCAAAGTTTTTATGAACAGAAAGTATGAGGGGGTTGAGGATCTCGTGTGTGGCAATGTTGGAGAGACCAATTGATTCAAGAGATTTCTCATGAGAGCATGGATTTGATGAGGTGCTCATGAAATAACATTCATGCTCATCTATTTCATCTTCCTGCTCCAAGGTTGTTTCTTCATGAATGTCTATAGGTGGAAACATTGTCTCCATTATTCCATGACTATGACATTCATTGGACATTTTATTGTCCAAGATTTCCCATGGATTGGTGGCTCTCGGGTTGATCTTGTCTAATGCCTCCTCCAAACTTGGATAAGTCATGTTTATTAAAGAGATTGATTTAAACCCACCATTTGGATTTAAGACAAGTTTCGATTCTACCCATAAGGCTACGTCCTTGTCCATCCATTCTTTATAAATGGCATACAAGTTCTTAATACATTCTAGCCATTATCGTTGCTCTTTTTGGTCATCCTTGTGGCCTTCATGATTCCTATGCTTTGGTTGTCTTAGTGGATTTCTAGGGTCATCATGAGACTTAGGAGAGAGAGCATAGGAGGGATCAACAAGGTCAAGGATGGGTTGAAAGATGGGTTTAGATGAGACATCTAATGTGGACATAGAAGGGGAGAGGATAGGAATGGCTTCAAGATGGCTCAACTCTCCTTCTATGGCATTACTTTAAATGCCATCCTTGAATTCTTCCCAATGTCCCATATGGGAATAAGGACACTTTCTAAGAGATCCCTTCTTGAGAGGATTTGAATTATATTTGCTCGAAGGTCTTTTACGAAGATGAGAATTTGATGTTCTCCCAAAATCAGCACCAAAGAGGTCATCTTTAATTTCAACAGGGATTTCCAAAGGTGGAATTCCTTCTTTTCTTGGGGGATTTTGGGGTATTAATGGTTTAGGATTGATAGCTAAATCTTAGGATTGAAGTGATTGTGATTTGGCTATCAGAACTTCCTCTTCTTGATTAGGAGATGATTTCTTGTCTTTCTCGAGGAGTTCATTATGAATGCTAGTACAGGGAGTCTTTCCACTAATTTTATCAAGCATAACCCTTGATTCACTAGTAGACAAATGAAGGAAAGCTCCTCTAGAGGCTACATCAAGGGATTCTATGGAATCCTTGCTAAGACCCATGTAAAAATGTTGAAGAAGTATAGGGTCTTGAATGGCAAGGTCTAGGCCAATGATGATGAGTTCATTAAAATGATCCCACGATGTACCAAGAGATTCTTGTTCTAGTTGTCTAAAATTTCAAACCTCTTTCCAAAGGCTAACCACTTTAGAGATGGGAAAGAAACATAAACAAAATTTAGAGCATAATGTTTCCCAATCTCCTGGCATACTTCCTACGGTTTGACTGTACCAATGTTTAGCTCTTCGCGTCAAAGACAATGGAAACAACTTCCATCTTATGGTTTTGTCAGACATGCTAGCGATATGCAAGCATTCATAGGTCTGTTCAAACTCTTGTAGGTGTGATTATGGGTTTTCATTGCCTTCTCCCAAGAAGGATTTGTCCCGTATCAATTTTATAAAATGCAGGCACAACTCATAGCCAAGTATTAGGATAGGCTCTAAAGATTTTAGTGGCTCTAGGCTTGCGCCTGTGGGTTTAGCATATTGATATATAGGAGTGGAATACATGCTAAAAGAAAAAGTAAAATAAAAGAAAGAATAAAAGATAAAATGTTAAGTTAGGCTTCAAGATAATTTAGCAATCGTTTCCTCGACAACGGCACCAGAAAGCTTGTTGATATATTTAACACACAGATAAATCCACATGCACATGGATACTGCTGTAGCTTTCACCTGGAAGTATTCCAAGTATCGTATCCATAGGGAAACGTGTGAGACTAACTATAGTCTAACTTAATAAGGGGTAGCGACTAGGTTAAGGTTTAACTTAACTAGGAGTAGCAACAAGGCTAAAGATAAATAGGAGCATAGAGATCATAATAGAGGTTCTCTAATTCTAACTTGGGTAAGCTATGCCTTCTACTATTCAACTAGGGATATTACTAGCGAAAGACACCAGCAGAGGATTCTTTCCATCGTAACCGGGTCCTACTTGGCCTATAGATGGGAGGTGGACTACAAAGGATCAACGATGCTATATAGTACGAGGCTATATAGTACTAATGTCACAACCATGATCTACCACCAATCTAGAATGCAGGGTGCATCCACGATTAACCTAAGTCTAAGCACCATGCTTACACTCATGATTAATACTCTACTCCCCTATGAAGAGAATAAAGCACTCAAAAGAGAGTCGTGATCCAGATGAACAATATAAACAAAATACTTACTTGAATCAGAAGTTGATTACCAAAGAAATTTTAGAAGCAAGCTCAAGTTGAACTTGATTCCACCAAGGTACAAGCCGTAGAGAGAGCACCACAAGCTGGCATCTCCTCCAAACTCTTCCATCACTCTCTATCTCACTATTTCTAATTATAAGACTAAATCCTATAGAGGACTAATCTTCTCTTGATAGCTGGCTCTAATCCTAACAAGGAGAATATGAATTAGGGTTTTAGGATGGCTTAAGAGAAGGTGGCAGGGGCTGGTATATATAGGCCGAAGCATCCAACATGAGCCCTTGGATCAAACCAACTTAAAGGATGGTGTAGATGCAACCTAGGAGGCAGTGGAGAGCAGACATTGTGACACGGAGGCTGACATGTGGGCTTAGGGGCTGGGTGGCCTACAGGTGGGGCTGGCTACCCCACATGGCAGCCCCTCGAGGTCTGCATCGGTGGAGAGCCTCTTGGAGTCTTCTAGAATCTTCCCTCGCTGTTTACATGGTAGAATTCCGTAATTTCCTTTGATGAATAGGTCCCCCTTGATAGTTTTATGGATAAACCCTGTTGAAAACATAGATTCACTAAAACTCATGGAATTTATTAGTTTAAACCCCTATACCTATGTTTGGTGATGAAATTAAATATAAATATAGGTTATGTTGATGGTTAATAATTGATGTTAGTGACAGTCAACAACGGTGCCAAGTGAATGGGCGCCATTGAATGGACGTGTTGGGTACATAGCGAGGCGAATCAATGGGAAATATGCACCTAGGGAAGTCAATGTTACCATGCAAATCATCGCCATTGCTTCGTATAAGAAGGGGGTATGCGGTGTGTTGCTTTCTCCACTCTAAACTTGCAAATTTTTGCAGTTGATCTTTTTCTTTCTTTCTTCAACTATCTCCGCAAGCATGGCAGGCCACAGTGACTCCGAGATCAAAAACTCATATACAGATGAGGCTGAATTCGAAGAGAAGGAGAGTGAGATCCTACTCAGCCTCTCCAATGGAGGTGTCAGGTTTCATGGTCGTGGCGAGGGCACCTTTGTGTGTCCTTTTTGCCATGGCAAAAAAGTGCCATCATGGAGTCTTTGTGAGTTGCTGCTGCACGCGAATGGGAAGTCTCGCAGAGGCGAGGGGATCTTTGGGCTAGAGCATAGTGCATTAGCCAAGCATATCCTATGCAATGATGCCATGGCCCATGACCGCGAGCTCGGTGGAGATGGGAATTGCGGCAGCAATGAGGCAGTGAAGGCTCATAGGGACAAGCACCATGCGGACAATAAGGCCAACAAGGAAGCACGTAAAGAGATGATACTAAAAAAATAATAACTCTGTGTGATGATGTTTTTTGTGATCAACCTTCTTTCAATTTTTTATAAGTTACTACATAGTTTCTATCACCAATTGAAACTAACTATATATATTTTAATTAACACAGTGAACCACGCGCCGCATGGGAAAGGGCCCCTACTACAAGCTTGGTAGAAGGCCCGATAGAGGGTCATCCACATCCCGCTGAAGCTTGTCTTGTAGTAGGATTTTATTTTATGTACTGAATTTTTAGAGTAGAATATGTATGTTTTATTTACATGAAATATAAAATGTTATTAATTTATGTATTTTTTAGGATCTTCCTTATCTTTGTTGTGATGTTTATTTTGTGTGATGGGGAAGCAGTCTTCTACGACCGGTAGTGTGATGGTAGCCCCCGAGCACCTTAGATTTCATGATCGTATGCCACATCCATCGTTATGTGATATTCATAACACCCAAGCACCACCGCTGGCAGACTTCTCTGCTTCCTGACGGTTAGGATGGCACCGCTATCATCAATTTCCAAGCCCATCCAAATCTCTTGTGCTTATTTGTGAAGTTTTGCTTAAATTTCCATTGCCACAGCCCCAACTTTAGCTTACAAAGACCACTTCCCCACCCTGTCTACCTCCTCCTTAGTGCTACTATTCCCCATCACCGCCGCTCACCACCAACAATCTTGTGCTCCGCGCTATAGTGCCAGTATGCCTCATCGCCCCGCACAGATCCATCAGTGACCAAGGTGGTACTCACCGCCGTGCTTGCTTGAGCTCACTACTGCAAGATCCAAATGCAAGGGTAATGCTTTCGCACTTCCCTTATCCATGTTTCATGGATTTTTATTCCCCTCTTCACTCATGTAAGTAGGAAGCAAGCTTCCATCTGATTAGTGTGTGTCTGTTGTTGATATTTCTTAATGACTATTGGAGGATTCCGTAAGCGCACAGAACTATCACGTAGGACTTCGCTCGGTGAGTACCGAGTGTTGAATTTATAATTTATCCCATAGGAAGGCGGAAGGCCATAATTTATATTGGACTAGGATTTGTTAAAGGTAGGTCTCAAGTTGATCCTAGGTAAGTGAACGATAGTGAAGGATGAGTGTGAACTACCTAAACTAACTACTACTAACAAGCTAACCAGAGATTGCTAGGTAGGAGAGTGAGCGATATATCTTTCTAGTAACTAAGGGTAAACAAATAACTAGGAGAAATATGATAGTACTTCGAGGCACAACCTGCCTACCAACTGGGAGAGTTAAATAGACAAGGTCTACCTCAAGCCCTATGATTTAATAACTAGACCTATCATGGTGGAATACAGAGGATGGACAAGGCTATCACCACTTGCCACCTACAACAATCTATTCGGAGGCCTAGCCGTATCCATAGGTAATCTATAGCCTAAGCACCACGCTTAATCTATAAACTTACTACTTTGATCCGAGCTCCGATAAAATGAGATCAAACCACCCTAACCAGATGGTGGAACCAATACTAATGATAAGATAACCTATGCTACTAATGCCGAACAACAAGCACCTAATCTCACTAATGATGAACACTAATGACTAAGTACTTAAAGTAAAGCAAGCAATAGTAGAATAAAGACTAAAATAAATAATGAATAAAGTAATGCAGAAATGAAAGAATTACAAAGGAGCTATACTAGACCCAGAAGACTCTACCGAACTCTAAGAAGCTCCGCTCTTGCTCTACTCCACTACTAGACTATTACTCTATAGCTAATGCTAAGCTAGAAAGCTAAGAGAAGCTTGGAGAGCTTGGAAATGAATGGGGCACTTCTCCATCGAGCTCCACACCCACTATTTTTAGTGTATAGTGAGGGGAGGGTTATTTGTAGGCAGTGGCAAGGTCGGTGGCCACCCTAGGGCATCGAGCTATGGTAGTAGGGCACCGACCGACCCTTGGATGCACCGCCTTAGCATCCAAGGGTGCTGGTTCCTCCTCCAAGGTGATTGTGAAGATAGCACATGGTGAAATTCGGATGATAGGTCAGTTGGTAAGTAGGTTGGAGGCTCCCAAGTGTATGACAATGGGCCCATGAATCCACCAGCATAAAATCTTGTTCGTTGATCAAACCACCTTGAATGGATGCTTCTCATTGGCTCTGGAGCAACTCCCATGGATCGATGACATGGTAGGGCCACTTGGGGGCCGAGCGCTAGGCCCAAGGCCTCCTGCCATGTCCACTTGCTCCATATGTCCATATTTGTCACCATTTTGGCCAAACTTTGGTATATTTCCTGCATACAATTAATTCTACAAGCACAAGTGGAACTAGGTGAAATTTAAACATAATTCTTCACATGCGATGATGATTCACCTCACTTTACCATGCTTTTGGGTGAACTATTGATGGTCAAAACTAGTGTTAGTGACCATCAACAAGCTCCCCCAAGTTACCCCTTTGCTGTCCTCACCAAAGATGCGGGTTTAGCATGGAATAGGTTGTTGGATCGGGAGTTGCTACTATGTAATGCCCTGCAAAGACTTGTATACAAACAAATACAATCTCTTGAGTTGAACATGTTAGCACTTAAAAATTTCACCATCAGTCTTAGCAATGTGGGACTTATAGCTTTCACCTTGATACAAGCAGTTGCAAGAATGTATAGCTAGATAGATATTTTTGCCTACTTTGGTTTAGCTCAAACTTCCTAGAGGTTTTCAAATGATTAGAAAAGAAAACTTGCCTAAGTTCCTCAGATGGTACACTCAAGTCCCTCAATGGTGTTTTGAAATCCTCAATAAGGCCATGAATTTTAGCCTTAATTTCTATCCTAAAGCTTATGTGGAGCTTAAGGTAGGGGTAAAAGCATAGCTTACTTGAATTGAATTTATTGCTAAGTCAAACACTTGGATCACAAGGAGTAACAAATCATACAAATTGATCAAGATGTGCATGTGTATGGTATATTTGGTGGAAGTGGTACTCCTTTGAGAAGTTTCCCTTCTCTAGCTTCTTTTCGAGAGGGCATGGCTACTTTTCATTTTCACTCTCTCTCTCTCTTTGAACACTAGAGCTTTTTGCTGTTTTATTCTCTCTCATATTTTTTCTTTCTATGGCTCATGCCTCTCTTTTGATGTAAGATAGCATAGAGATGTAACTTTGATTCTCATAGAGCAATAGCAAATGCATATGTGGTTGTGTATACCCAGTGTAGGAATAGCATAAATATGTGGGTGTACGTGATCTTCATCAAAAAGCATGAAAAGTTTCTCTACTCAGATCAACAAGGCTTGAAAAAGCTCAAAACAAACAAGCAGCTTTTATTGTGGCTTTATCATATATGAATGTGTATATAAGTATTTGGCTCTAGTAGGAATTTATCACCATTGAGGAACTTCTAGCAAGAGAGTTTAGCATTTTGCAAAACAAAACTCTAGGTTGTCTTTACTATTCCTCAGATAGGTTCAAAGATTTAATCATGGCTACAACATATCTCACAAAAGCCTATTCTTGGTTCTAGCACTTGCAACCCATGAAAGCATTAAACTTAAGATGAACTCTAAGTTTATCATGCTCAAAACTTAAGAAGTATAAGGTTGTATAGCAAGCTTTTGTAAAGTATCACAAAGCAACTATTCATCATCTCCAAATAATTTATCATTATTTTATTAGAGCCAAGTTTTTCTTAGAATAATTTAAAGGAACTCCTCTCTACATTATATGATTATGAATATTAAAATATAAAGCAAATATGAATGTAAAGAGAGGGTTAAAGAATTTCATACCTGAGCGGGGAGAGACGTCTCCCCCAAGCTTGCCTTTTGCAAGGTTGGAATGTCTTGTGGCGGCTCTTTTTATTCTTTCTTTATTGACTAACTAATACTACTAGAATGCATAAATAACTAGCTAAACCTATAACTACTAGATTACTTATTCAGCAGGGGATGCTACTAAATTTTATTCATTATTACTAAATATATATTTTTATATGTGTTGCTTTAAATGCATATCTATCCTATCAGGCATTAGCTACTATAGACTTTATTTATTAACATAGAGTAGATAAATGCAACTAACCTATCATGCAATGTAAAGCAACTTTATTGGAAAATAAATGCAACTAACAAAATGCGATAAATAAATGCAAGGAATAGAAAACTTACCTTTTTGTCGGGCTCAAGGTCATTCGTCTTTGGGCAGAGGCATTTCCTCTTGTTCTACCTTAGAGGCCTTGTCAAGATCAAGATCAAGGGATGATGAGTTTGTGGACAGATCTTTCTTTTTACGCCATCTCTTTCTATTTTTCTTCTTGACTGGTTTCTCTGGTTCTTCAATCGGCTTTGGTTTCTTCATCTTGATTCTCTTTGGATGCTTCTTTTTTACTTGTTTCTCATCAAAGAGGGGTTGTCCAGAGGCAAAAGTGAATTTTTCTTTTCTTCTAGCAAAGTGGAATTGGATTTGCCCAGAAGCCACATATATGCAACCGTTTACAGTATTAAGGAAAGGACGACCAAGGATTAAAGGTGTATCCATGGCGTTATCCATGTCTAAGATGATAAAATCTATAGGAACATAAGCACTCCTAACTTTAACTAACAAATCAGTGGCTACTCCCTCAAGATAGCGGGTAGATCGATCAGCTAATTGCACATAAACTGAGGTTGATGCTAGGGGAGTATAAAACAACTTATCATAAGTTTGCTTAGACAAGATGTTAATACTAGACCCTAGATCACAGATGGCATTATAAAAAAGTATGGGGGCCTATGGAGCAAGTAATGATTGGGTTCCTAGGATCACCTTCCTTAATAGGAAATACCCAACCATTCTAAGAGAAGTCATACCTTGCCATGACAAGGTTGGATATCTCCATGGTTCCCTCAGGTTTGCCAGGAATTCTATCTTTTTCATAGGATGGGATAGCAGCAGCAATTTGAGCTAATTGGGTTTCTATCATCTTATTAAAGCTAAGTTGATTCTTTAAGACAAAAGAAAACTCATCCAATTTAGCATTTATATTTTTCAACATCTTGTCATGAGCATGCAACTTTTTATTTATACTATTAGTCATTCTACTTTGACCATAAACAAGATCTTTTAAGAAAGCATAACTATTATTACCTTGATTATTCAAACAAGAAGAAGAGTAATAATGTTACCTCCCTAGTTGTTGGAGCACTGATTCCAGCCTTGATGTTGTGAATGAAACAAGTTGTTGGTGTTGACAAAGTTGAGGTCCTCTTGGATTTTGGGATAGACATTGCCCGAATGTCCAATATCTCCACAGACTTCACAAGTCATGTGGGAATCCATGGCTTTGAGTGTCTCTTGGGCACTCACCTTCTAATAATGTTCCACTCGCTTCGTGAGTAGATCCATCTTAGCTGCAAGCATGCAATTTCTTTAATTGAATGCATACCTCGTTTATGGGGTTGGAGTCGATCATCGCTCCATCCTCAGTTGCAGACCATCTTCTCGATCAGTGTCTTTGCATCTGCAACACTTAGCGCAAAGAATGCACCACCAGCAGCAGCATCTAAATGGCTCCTATCTAACGGCACTAATCCATGGTAGAAGTTCTAGATCAAAAGCCAGTCTTCCATGCCATGGTATGCGCATGCAGAGACATACTATTGCATTCATTCCCAAGCCTTGGGAATCAACTCATCTGCTAGTTGTTGAAAACTAGAGATTTTATTGTGCAGAGCATTAGTCTTCCCCATAGGGAAAATTTTAAATAGGAAAGCACTAGAACACTTGTCCTAGGCATCTACAGCATTGCGGTTAGAGTAAAACCATTGCTTAGCCTTTCCTAATAAAGAGAAGGGCAAAAGGCAAAGACGTATAGCCTCTTGGCTCACTCCCTTAATGGTGAAAGTGCTACAAATCTCTAAGAAATATTGGAGGTGAGCATTAGCATCCTCATGGATTTCCCATAGAATGAACTAGCTTGAATCATCGTGATTAACACTGGCTTAAGCTCAAAGTTAGCGTCCCCATTGATAACATTGGGTCCGTTGGCTACATTAGCAGCCGAGGGTGCAGAAAAATCATGAATGGACTTATTGCCCATGATCGTGTAGGGTAGTGATAGGATATGAGGAAAAAAGGATAAACTAACTAGGACAACTAAGAAGAACCTAGCTAACAAATTCAGCCTTATAAATTTGATGCCAGTTACCTTCCCCAGCAACGGCGCCAGAAATGCTTGTTGATATTTCTTAATGACTATTGGAGGATTCCGCAAGTGCATAGAACTATTGCGTATCACTTCACTTGGTGAGTACCGAGTGTCAAATTTATAATTTATCCCATAGGAAGGCAAAATATAGAATTTATATTAGACTAGGATTTGTTAAAGGTACGTCTCAAGTTGATCCTAGGTAGGTGAATGATAGTGAAGGATGAGTGTGAACTATCTAAACTAACTACTACTAAAAAGCTAACCAGAGATATCTAGGTAGGAGAGTGAGCGATATATCTTTCTAGTAACTAAGGGTAAACAAATAACTAAGAGAAATATGATAGTACTTCGAGGCATAGCCCACCTATCAACTAGGAGAGTTAAATAGACAAGGTATGCCATAAGCCGTACGATTTAATAACTAGACCTATCATGGTGGAATACAGAGGATGGACAATGCTATCACCACTTGCCACCTACCACAATCTATCCGAAGGCCTAGCCGTATCCATAGGTAATCTATAGCCTAAGCACCATGCTTAATCTATAAACTTACTACATCGATCTGAGCTTCGATGAAATGAGATCAAAGCACCCTAACTAGACGGTGGAACCAGTACTAACAAAAAACTACTTATGATAAGATAACCTATGCTACTAATGTCGAACAACTAGCACCTAAGCTCACTAATGATGAACACTAATGACTAAGTACTTAAAGTAAAGTAAGCAATACTAGAATAAAGTACCAAAATAAATACTGAATAAAGTAATGCAGAAATGAAAGAATTATAAAGGAGCTATACCAGACCTAGAAGACTTTACCAAACTCCAAGAAGCTTCGCTCTTGCTCTATTACACTACTAGACTACTACTCTATAGCTAATGCAAAGCTAGAAAGCTAAGAGAAGCTTGGAGAGCATGGAAATGAATGGGGCACTTCTCCACCGAGCTCCACACCCACTATTTTTAGTGTATAGTGAGGGAAGGGGTATTTGTAGGCAGTGGAAAGGTCGGTGGCCACCCTAGGGCGTCAGGCGGTGGCAGTAAGGTGCTAGTCGACCCTTGGATGCACCGCCTTATCATCTAAGGGTGCTGGTTGCTCCTCCAAGGTAGTTGTAAAGATAGCACGTGGTGAAACTTGGACGATAGGTAGGTTGGTAAGTCAGTTGGAGGCTCCCAAGTGTATGACAATGGGGCCATGAATACACCGGCATCAAATCTTGTCTATTGATCAAACCGCCTTGAATGGACGCTTCTCATTGGCTCTGGAGCAGCTCCCATAGATTGATGACATGGTAGGGCCACTTGGGGAGCCAGGCGGTCCCCATGTGTGGCCAGGCAGTGGGCCTAAGGCCTGCTGCCACATCCACTTGCTCCATATGTCCATATTTGTCACTATTTTGGCCAAACTTTGGTTTATTTCCTGCATACAAATAATTCTACAAGCACAAGTGGAACTAGGTGAAATTTAAACATAATTCTTCACAATTGATGATGATTTACCTCACTTTACCATGCTTTTGGGTGAAATGTTGATGGTCAAAATGGGTGTTAGTGATCGTCAACATCTGCCATTCTAGCAGATCCTTGTCAAGCTAGAGGAGGTCCCCAACAAAATGAAGGGAGTGGGCATCCTAATAGACCATGTCTTGGTCCTCATCCTCCACCACCTCATCGCCTACTCCTTGTGCAGCTGCAAGTGTGTCTGACGCCCCTAGAACCACCTCATCTTGGACGTCGAGTACCGAAAGGAGTTGCCCCAGATTGTTGTTGGATTCTTCTATCGCACCTAGAAAGGCAAACGCCACTTTGTCAGCATCACCAGTGAACATCCCTCCTTGTCCTTCTTGCCCTTCCCCATTCACGATGTCGTTGTCTTAGATTGCTACAATGGCCTCATCCTTTGCTGGTGTTTTGGGTGTCACTATATTGTCTATAATATGGCGACTAACAAATGGTTGCTACTGCCGGATAACCTCCGTTCTTGTGGCGAGGCTCTCTTGGGGTTCAATCCGACAATATCCTCGCACTTCCATCTGTTTGAATATGGGAAGATGATGGAGGGTGAGTCCATAGGTGTAAGCATCTACTCATCTTAGAGTGCATCTTAGATCTTTAAAGAATTTGAATGGGGCCATGGTATTATAGTATCCACATATGCGAGGAGTGTGTTTCTTAATGGTTTTATGCACTAGATCAAGTTCTCCCAGATCGTTGTTGTTGATATGGACAGAAAGACATGGACAAAAATACAGAAACCATGTGGTGATGCAATCTCCATCCATGAAGCCTAGGGTTAGTTGGGTTTATGTACTGCTAATATTTACACTATGACTCAGCTTTCAATTGGATCCTTGAAGACTATGATAATAATAGATGGACATTGAAGCATACGGTGACTGTGCTAGAGATATTTGGACAGAACAATATTGAATTTGGTTACGAGGTTTGTGATGCGGCGTATAGAGTGATTGTAGTTGACCTTGAATGGAATTTGATTTTCCTTGTTGGGGAGGACAGAACACTGCTTGCATATGACATGAACCACAGAAAAGTTCATGTCCTCCCTACATAGGTCATCCATTGTCCTAGACCTACTTGGAGTCTATGTATCAACAGACCTCACTATCTTCCTTATGTTCCCTTGTTCATGGAGTCATTAGCAGAGCAGTAAAGGTGCATATGCTATATTTTGTTGTTAGGACATGTCTTTTGTTTAGGTAGGGGTTGTTTTGAGTCTATATGTAGTCAAATTTTGGCTTGGTAACTAAACCAATAGTATGTTGAATATTGTTAATTATTAATTCTACTGCTTTGCATTGTGCAGGTTTTGGAGTTTCGGTGATTTTGAATGATTTTCCTGCAATGGCTATGGGAGGAAGAAGAGGGGTTCCATTGTGTATTGGCTGCCAAGCTGATCAAGGAGTGCCAACCTGAAGGAGTAGAGCACACCTACCTTACGTAAGTCTATAGGGAGTAGAACCTTTATTATGCAATCTATGTACCGCTTGTGTTAATTCATTAGTTGACACAGTTGTTATGTTAGTGTCGAGCATTGTTATTATAACAAGTACTCTTCATTGTGGACATGATGAATGATATGTAATGATTATATCTGTATGGTGTGTGTTCAATAAGTTATTAAGGCCCAACTGAATTAGTAAATACATTGTGAAAACCATAAGCAATTCTGTCACCATCGAATGTACGAGCCATTGGTTGTTTTGTCATCAACACCGGTATTCATCTGATGTGGTAGGGGTAAATAGTGTATCACCACTGAATCGTTTAGTAACCCAACACTAACTAAAGGATCATCACAGGAGGATCATACTCTAATGCGATGGTGATGATGCCCTATGACCAAGCAGTTCATTCATTGAAGTGATGGTAATGTTCGCCTCAACACAGGCGGGTCATGCCCCAATGCGATGAAAACAATGACCTGATCACGGACGGATCATAAGAAAACACGGCGGTGTTAGTGTACACCTACATAGGTGGGTCAGGCCTCAATGCAATGGAATAAGGATCTGATCATGGATAGATCTAAGCCATGTGGCGGTCTTAGTGCATACCCACACAGGCAAGCCATGCTCCAATGCAACAGAAGTAAGCACCTTATCATGGATGGATGATAATCCAAAATGGCGGTGTATTGAACATCCTAGTCAGTCTTAGATAGCGACGATAATGGCTATGACTATCACTGTCGATAGCTTACTGTGGAGGTTGAAATTGGACTACAATAGGGGTTACGACATGACTGTGAAAAGGTACGAGTGTAGTAGTGAACTAAGTGGGTTGGGCTTCACAAAACCACCCAATCAATGCGAACAAGGATGCCCATCTCAATTGTTAAGCAAAACAAAAGGCCACATGATCCATTGTAAACTGTCAAGTTTGCCTTAGAGGTAGGTTTAGTAGTCAGGTCTCAAGTACTAATTTTCCCGCACTAGAAACATTACAAGCAATGGATCAAACATTTCAATGGATTTGTGGCCAAGCTATCTATAAGTAGTGGCCAAGCTATCTGTAAATATGTATATCCTCTATTGACATTCAACTCCACATTCAGCAACTTATTAATGGATTTAATTTGCATTCACACTTCTGTAGTTTAGGATGGCCATTGATGACAATGATGAAGCAACAAAAGAAACATGAATGAGTATATTCTAGTCTGTTGTATGGCAAACAAGGTACAGGTTCAAGCAATCTTACCTCAACGGCATCCCCACTGATGAAATTAGAAAGACCTATCCTGTGTCTTGCATGAATGATGCATAGTGGTGTGCACTTGTCCACATGCGGTTAAGTTCTAAGAACAAGGTGTGTGCGTGTGTGTAAACTCATTTATTTCTTGTCTAGTCTTTATGTGGTCTACTTGTGCTACAGTCTAACACAATTATGGTTATAGACAGTCTTAGAGCAGAACAAGCAAACCCATGCAAAAGTCAAGTGCCACTAGGTTATAGGATCTCGCTTCTATATTGCCCACCTACAAGCATATGTAAGTGATGGTTGTGTTACTATTTTATATCAAATATGCATTGCCTTTTGTATCAACAAAAAGGCATGTGCAATTTTAATAGAACGACAAAACTAGGAAGGACACAGGACACGATCAAGATGTGCTCGTTGATGAACATGATCAACTTCATGAAGATGTTGATGTAGTGGGAATCTTGAACAACTTCCATACCAATAGCAACACGAGATTGAGCGATGCTGCAAGACAAGCAGTGGTAAGTACCTTTATTTGTTTTCCTTGAAATCTGCTAAAGCCATTGGCATAAAAGAAGGAAAGGTAGGAGGAGCCTAAACTAGCACCATCATTTTGAAGTTGTAATATTACAACAGTTAATATCCTACCTATGCATTGTGCTTATGAATCTCTATCGGTAGTAGGCTAAGAAAGACCTATGCATTACTTGTAATAAAATAATCTCTTAGTTCTGCAATCGAAGTCCTCTTCCTAATGTTTACTCCTTGGTTTTCGTAGGAAGCTATGGAAACTATATAAGCAGAACCTATTGCTGATGTTGTTTTTGAGGTCCTCTCCTAGGCTAGCTGCAACACTTTTTCTTTGAAGAATGCTGGTATCAGGACAAGCTACTCTAGACTTTAGGAACAGCTTGCTGGTCATCAGGAAAGTTTAGCTATCCTCACCAAACAAGTGGATCAATTGAAGAGGAAGGCAGAAAACACTGATAGGGAGTTTGAGAAGTTCAAGAAACATCAATAGGAGTACAATAAGCTCCGTGAACATATCATGCTCTTAAGCGCTGGTAACTCTCAGTCTTGTTGATGCAGTGAACATGTGGTTTGTTTGTTGTTTTGATGTGAAATTTTGGCAGCTTGATATGTGAATTCTGTCAGTGGTTTGCTTCTAAGCTAAACTACTATTACTTGATTCAGGTTCAATATAATTATGCATGTAGTCATTTTGTGCAATAGTGTAGATCTAAAATCATTTTCTCTAATGTAATGATTGGTGTGCATGTGGTAGATTCGGCATAGGCACGTTGTTAAATAAGAATCTAACACATGAACGAACCAGTGAATGACACGTGTAACAGCCACGATAGGGCACGTGGGCCAATACAAACAAAATACATGGTACAAATCCATCCTACCACGTGGTCGAATCAAAAAAAGACATGTGGGTAGCTCAGGGCGTGACACATGGCCCAATAAAATACTAATACGTGGACGTACAACATCGAGACACATGGTCGAGTAAAAGAAAGACATGCGGGGTATTCTGGTCTTGCCACGTGGATGAATAAAAATATGACACTTGGTCCAATGAAGAAGTGACACGGGACCCAACCACAACACGACACGTGTGCCAATAGAAAACTGACATGTGAAATAATAGGGTCCCGACATGTGGTCTAGTAAGAACCTAAAATGTGCAGGAACTAGAGATGGCCATGTTGTGCAGAAAGAAGGTGACATGTACCCAAACCATCTCCAATACAACCGGCTATGGCATGTACACGTGGAAAGCATCTCCAATGGAAGCACCTACTAGCATGACTGGCCCCTACCACGCATGCCAAAGTAGTTCTATGACAATCAGTTTTTGTCATAGATCTATCCAATTCTATGATGAATTTCTAGAATCATCATAGAATTAAAAGAATGACACAACTTCTATGATGAACCATTTCTCGTCATAAATTCATCATAAAACTAAAATTATGATGAATTTGGCTCCTTCAATGACGAAAATTGTTCATCAAAGTGGATATTCCTAGTAGTGTCTGGTTCTGCACCAAGTGCAAATGACCAAGGGGAAAACAAGTTTTCACCTCCTTGGGAAGGACCGTTTATAGTGGCCGAAGTGCTAAAGTTGGGAACATACAAGCTAGCAAACATGAAAGGTGAAGTTTACATGAACACTTGGAACGTCGACTTGTTACGACCGTTCTACGCATAAGAAAGTAGCCCTATACTAGGGCCTAATTTACGGGTGGTGTTACCACCAACCCATAATAAATATAGTAGACACCATCAAAAAGACAATTAGTATGCCCCTGGGCTTAAACTAAGCATGCCAGCAAATCATACTGACTTGCCAAGGCACTTTGGGGTACATGATCGAAAAGTTTTTGAGAGTATACCGCATTTGGGCAAGTCGTGTTAGGGTCCCTAATCAATCACTACGATATGTTGTGCTAACCTATTACGGTGATCCTATAACACCCCATTGTTAAGCATTGCATTTGACATCTGCATCTCATGAGCACAAGCATCATCCAAGCATTCATGAACATGAGCATATGAAATTTCATCTCACTCTTATACATTGTCACATGAAATGTTGATTTATATATATGCTTATGCTTGCAATCATGTATGACCAATGTATGAGATGGTTGTGAGGTCATGAAAACACCTTAGACACATCTAGGATGGTAAATGGAACAATGTTTGTATTCATGGCATAGGCCAAATTTGCTTCTAAGTGTTGGTTTCATTTGAAATGTCATTTTCTTGATGCTGGTTTGACTAAAGTAGAACAGTAGCTTAGATTGTTTGCATAGCTATGTGACCTAAATAAAAGTTGTAGTAATTAACTAGGGTAACAACTTTTATTTTTCGGCCATGGTCTAATTCGGTGCATAGCATGCTTAAAAACAGCTCACAAGTATCAATAAAATGTTGTTTTGGGACAAGAATTTTTCTAAGTGTTGAAACTGTTTCTAGTTTCAAAGTACCTCACTTTGAAGCAATGTAGTTTGTGAACCAGTGAGAATTAGATGATGGTTCTTAAAGCAAAGTTGGAGATCTCATGTAGCTCTACAACTTTCCTTAATGGAGTTTTTGCAATGGACGAATGGATTAGGCATTATAGGATCACTAAGTTGCGCTGTCAGTCGTCGATGGCAGGATTGAATTGCGTGGACGCGCGCGGCATCGTGGCTGACCAGCCATAGGTCGTGGCCACCGTATGGTAGCCATACACTGGCATTGGCCTAGCTGGTTAAGCCTGAGCGGGCACATAAGCATCATGCCCCCTGCTGCTCACTCCACTCACCCGCTCTCACTTCCTCCCTCTCGCTCTGCCTCGCCAAAGCATCATGGCGAGCTCGCTGTGGGCCGCCGCAAGCTTCGTTGTAGTCGCTCACCACCGACGTAGCCTCGTCGACCGATTCGTCTCGGCCATAGCTACTCCATCATCACCTCCACCTCCTTGAGCCACCAACATCTCCTATCGACCCTAGGTATAGCGGCATTTAGCCTCATTGTAGCCGCCATCATCACTAGAGCGCCGCCGCGCTCGTGGCTCACCGTGGCCTGATCATTCCACCGCACCACATGCCTCCATCTTCTCTAGTCTAGCACCGTGCTAGAGTCTAGATGCTTAGGCCGGATCTAGGAGTGATGCCATTGCTTGACTGTGCCAGAATGAGTTGCCGCTCCGTGCATGGCCGCCATGACCGTCGTGGCACTCGAGCTTGCCGCCGCTGAGTTGGTTCACTGTCTCCCTCCTTTCTATCGTGTCTTAGGTCAAGTAACCCTAGACCTAGCTAGTGGCATGATGGAGACCCACCTTTTGCCGTCATCTAGCTAGAACAGTGAGAGCATTATTGTGCTCCGTGCGCCATCACATGGTAATGCACATAGCCAAGCTCACCGACGCCACTTCGAGCCCTCACCTGCACCGTGTAGTTTCGCTAGGTCACTAGGATGGAGTATCCGCCCTCACCTAAGTATGCCATAGCCAGAGATGGCTAGTGTACCGCCGACCGACCTCCACCGTCCGCCATGGCCGCCGTCGAGCTTGCTTCGGTGAGCCTCTGAGCCAACTAAGCCTACCAGTCGATGCGCGGGGGTGAGAAGAATGCAACGGTGAAGACGCTACTACCAGAGACCTGACCGTTAGTGAGTTCTCGCCAGTCAGCGCTATCCCCTGTCTTGGTCTCGCTGATGGGTGGGTCCCATTGATTGTGGGCCCCAGCTGTCAGCCTGTGTGCTGTTTTGATTTTCTGATTTATTTTTCTAGATTTGAATGCATGTTTTAAAAATTCATATCTCAAGCTAGGAGTGTCCAAATAGGGTGAACCCAATTTTGTTAGTTTCATATTAAAGTGTAGTATTTGATAAAAATATGAAATATACTGTTTAGGGTATTTTTTGGGATAATTAAATTGAGCAAGATAAGTGCTTTTAAAGAAGTTTATATCTTGTAAAATGCATAACTTGAGTTAGGAAGGTTATAAAATTGTGATTCCAATTTTGATGGTCTTGTGTTGACATGCTCTAGCTAGGAAAAATATTAAACCTATCGTAAGCATACTTAAAATAAGGTCTTCCTATTTAATCCTAAATAATTGCTAGTTTCTAGTGAAATTAATTGGAGTAAAAATACATAAAAAATGATCATGCAAATATTTACACAGTATTCTTATGCTTGGGGGAATGTAAGAAAAATATTAAATCTGTTGCTTGACACTTTTTACTATACTAAACTATTTTGCTAAAATAAGCCAATATAAATTGTTATTTTTGTAGAGATAGTTATACTTATCCTAATGGCATGAAATTTGTATAGTAGACTATTAAAGTCATATGTGAGCTACTATAATTTTCTTAGGATTTATTGAGCTTTGGAAGTATTTATCCTTTAAATCACCTTATTATCTAAGGAAATTAATAAATGGATATAAATAATTTAGTTATGTTTAACCATGATGTTTTCTGTGGTGCTTTTGATGCATATGGTCTGTTGATGTTATTAGTTCAGCTTAGAAGTAATTGGTTGTATGCAACAAGTTAATTATCGCTTTATAATTCAACTAGATGGCAGCATGTATATTTTTTGTTGTGGTGAATATTTCACGATGATAATTATATTTTCTATAAAGATGGTTAATAACAAAGTTGTAGATAACTTACTGATCTACCTGGTGTTAAATTTTCATAGTCATAGGCCTTATGGTTTAAGAATTATGGTTGTTAGAAATATGCTATCAGAAATGCTTGCTCTCTGGACAGATCTGAAGGATTGATTTGTTTGACTAAGATAACTACTGAATCACATTAATATGATTAAAACAAAGTTGTAGCCAATTTCATAAGATTTCTAGAATGTCCACAACTATATTATTTTGACATGTAGAACACTAGTTATGGTCAAAGCATGTGGCTGCTGTCTTGTAGTCTAGAAAAGTGCTTAGATGAGAAATTGTTTAGTTACTAGAGAAGAGATATGCACCTACTCAGTATAAGAAAATGTGACTTGTTACCCCTTAATGTAATGCTGTTGAAAACTCTTATGAGGATGCATTCATCACATCATATCATATTATACATGTCATCATATATGTATTCATGATATCTTATTTCATGCTCATACATATAGCATCATCCAAAGAGATAACTCTTTTAGAGTTCAACGAGGAAGAAGAGGAGGATCAGCAAGAGATGCCTTAGGCCATAGCTCTAGGAGAATAGGAGCAAACTCTCGAGGACCTCCCTGAGTGCCTAGATCACCACCCATCCTCTTTCCTCAAAGGCAAGCCCTAGAGCATTCTAAGCCTCCTATGTTTTATAAAATATCAATGGAGTCCTTTATGTTTGATGCATTAGGTTATAAGGGTTGATTGGAAACATTTGATGCATAGAACTACCTTGTCTAGTTACATATACCTTTAACCCTATATAGGTCCATGATCGAATATATGCTTAGCCATGCTTAGACCGGTAGAAGTCGGGTGATTTCCTATCACCTATGAGATATACGTGGATACCAAAGCATGGTTGGCTATATTTGCTATCGTGGAAAAGAACCATGGGATAATGTAAATGGAGTATAGGTGGAGTCTATGTATAGGTTGACTAATGTGATTCTATCTATGCCGGCTAAGGACCATACCGTTGTTGGCACTTCTGACAAGATTGAACGCATGCCTCTCACTTAGCTGGTCGGATAATTCGTTCTGACTGCGAACCCGAGTAGCTCAACTCAGGTCGGGCCCCATTCTATTAGAGAAGAGATTTGCATTAGGTTATGATGAACATGGAATTGCTACACTAGCTATGGTTACTATTGTATGCTATTAAATGATATACCACATGTTTGGCACATGTTAGTTGCTAATCTAGAGATGAAGAGCTATAATTAACTTGGTGACCAAATTATAATTGTATACTTGAATTGGTAAGCCTTTTATGCAAAATGTTGTCAAGCTAGCTCCACTTATAAAGCCTTGCATAATCCTTGGAGTCACTTGATTTTTGATTTATGACAGGTAAGTCTAGCTAAGTACCTTCATATACTCAGGGTTTTATTCCTATTGTTACAGATGGTATAGTTATCATGGCTATTATAAGAACTGCTTCTGTCCCGCCGTGGATAAGGAGTGAGCCCTAGGTAGGCATCTCTTATTAATACTTCTCATATGCTTTTGTGGATGTGATCATGAGCTGGCATTGTATTTCAACTATGATGGCAGATGTTAGTTTCAAACTTTAATTTGCTTCTGCTACTATTTTACTAAACTTGGTTTGTAATAACCTTAATTTGTACTCTGATGGATAAACTGTATTTCTGAACTTTATGTAATGTGTGACATGTATGTTGAATCATGTATGATCTTGGTTGTATGTTGATGGTTAATCGAGACCCTTTATGGTACTCGATGGACTATTGGGTTTATATGGGCTCAAGTATGACAGAGCGACCACTTGCGGGCTGCCATTGTACTTGTGCTCTTATAAATTGGTCGGTTCTGCTACAGCTAGCATTAGAGCAAGGTTCAACATTAATTGCCACATGTGTATTTAAAACAAAGGTTTTTGTTTTCTGAAACTAGTTTCTAGCCACTTATAGCTATATATAGGTGTTTAAAATCTAGAGTTCGAATCTAAAAGTGTGCCAGTGATCACTTCCTTTATGCCTAGTTAAGGACTTCAGGTGGCTAATTAAGTACTAACTTAGGGGTTTTCAATTTCGTTGTCCATACGACGTGCTATTGTATGGATACCATTCACTTGAGTGGTATTGTATGGATCAAATGCCTCTACACCCAAGGTGAGATCGCCATCATCATCATAGTGGCATGACCGCAAGATGTGAGCGTGCGGTCTATGGGAGAGTTAGCTTTGATACTGAAGTATATATGTCTCATATATATACGGAGGTATTTAATTGTGGGTTAGCTTTGATACGACTATATATGCATATTTATATGTATATATGGGACGTATTTACTTTTGGGTAGCTTTGATACGGAAGTATATATATATGGGTACATATATATGGAAGTATTTAGATTGCAACCTAGAGCCTAGATTTACATTCTGCATATATAATTGTGGGGTTGGGCTAAAATGAAATTCTTGTGCAGGTACACTAACAACAAAACATGTAGCCTAACTAGTTACGTTATATATGAGAAAACGTATGTATGCCACCATGTATGCCGTCAGAAGTTTTAATTTTTCCTAAGTTTGTGAGGACGTACAAAATGTAACACCTCGGGTGTTTAAATATTAAAACCTGACATGTCATCATACGCATTGCAAAGCATTTGGCATTTGGTGAAAACTTTGAGATGCATACACTAAAATAAGTTTATATTTATGTGGTATGTGTTGAATTGTATTGTGTGACTCAAGTTCAAAGTTTGCTTAGATTTTTGAATCTTCAAGAAAACCCTGATTTTCAGCATTTTAACCCTACCCTGAAAACTCATTTCAAAATCTAAGCATATTTTGGGGTTGAGCCCAAAAGCAAAAGTGTAGAGCTTGACAAGTTATACAAAGTTTGTTTTTGGAGTTTTCAAAGTTATTATGAAAAATTTGGAGTAATTCGAAAAGGCGTAATTCATTAAATATTCTCTATTTGAATTCAAAAGTTCATTTCAAAATCTAGATTGAATTTGGGGGTGGTTATAAAAGCAAAGTTGTAGAACTTTTGATTTTCAACAACTTTTATTTTTGGAGATTTTTGAGTTGTTACAAAAATTTGGGAGTAATTTGAGTTTCAAACTGGATGGCAATTTTGTAAATTCGATGAACAGTGTTCACCGCTCTTGCTACATGGCCGGCGACCATCTTCGGCGTTCTAGGCGCGCGCATGGCGGCCTTGGCTTCATGCTGGCGTGGGAAAGACTCCACCATGGCTTCTCCTTGCTTCCTTGGCCGTCCTATAAAGCTCTGGAGCAGTCACCGTTCTTCTTTTTCCCTTGCTCTGTTTTCCAATCACCGACGCCATAGCTCCGGTGAGCTCGCATCGTCTCCCTAGCGCCGTTGTCATCTCAGTAAAGGCTGTTCCAATTCCGTCTTTTTCTTGCGCATCCACCCAGCCAACTGTGGTCCACTGATTTCATCGAGAACTCGCTGATCATGCTCTTCTTCCTCGTGGCCGGCAACATCTCCGTCGTGGCAGCGCCGTCGTGGCCAGCGCTCTACGGTGAGCCTCTGACCTTGTGAAGCCTTGTTTTAGCTTCTTCGTGATGCCATGGTGCTTTGTGCCCAGTTGATTGACCATTTTGTCCACCACAGTAGCTGAAACATCGCCGTCGTCGTGGCTTGCTCTGCTGTGGTTGCTGTACACGTCGACCCATCTCTCCGTTGGTCCTCCGGCTCGGTCATCGACTCCAACGTGATCAGGGTGAGCCCCTGAGTCTTTCTGGGCCATTTGTTTCGCTACTAGCCTTGTTTCACTAGCATAGCACAGCCGTGCCACCGTGTCCGCCATTGCCGTCGGCAAGCTCGTGCACCGCTGTAATTAGTCTCGATAGTACACTCAATCGATGCGGGGTGATGAGGGGAGTGTGTTGGTACTCTCGCTGTCGCCGCTGGTCTCACCAGCGGTGAGAAATCGCCGATCAGTGCCGTCATTGCCGTAGTTAGCACGGGAGGAAGGGGATGACAGGTGGGGTCAAGGTGTCAGTGACTCAGTGATTTGAAAATGAATTTTTCCTTTTTCAGAAATGATTGAATAGTGTATGCTTTTGTTATTTTCATGTAGAATTATTTAGAGCTCCAAAAATTATGAAAAATTTTGTGTGACCTCTCTATGATGTATATTATTTAATAAAAATATGAAATGTTGTTTCTTAGTACTTTTTGAATGTGATAAAAATTGCTCAATTTATTAATAAATGGATTTTCATGATTTTTCTAGGCTTATTTAATTGTCCAAAAATTATGAAATTTGTTTTGTCACTTACTTATCATGTAATGAACATTTACAAAAAATTTGAGGTCAATTGGAACAAGTTGATTTATTTCATAATTCTTAATTAATTAATTAATTCATAAAAAGCAAATAGTAACCTTTAGTGATTTAGGTTTTGTTTGCATTTTTGATTGAGTGATATCCTTGGGTCATTAGTTGGTAATGATCCTTGGCAATTGATGTAAGTAGTACAAAAAAGATTTGGTTAGTTTGACTTGTAACTGTACCGCGAAGGAAAGTTGTATTCCAATTGTTAATTTTTGCATCCATCATCAAGCATCATATTTCGTACTCCACATCATGTTAAACATGGCACTGTTACTATGTGTAGTGAATGAAGGTGAACACATAGTAGTTAATCAAGTTGCGGAGGAGGTTAATCCGTCTGTTGAGGTCGGATCGAATACTTGTGAAATGTCGCAGGAACCGGACTTTTCCGTCAACAAAGGCAAGCCCCGGATGCATACAACCCTACCTTGTATTTTACAAATTGATTTTGCTTTTGCTTCTTTTTACTGCATTAAGTGATTAGAAGTCAAGTACAAACTAAATTGGTACATTACCAACCTTGTTATTCCATATTTACCATATTACCAGTTTTAAATTCGTATATGCCTAGTTTTGCTTAGCTATGCTTAGAACGATGAAAGTTGGGTGATTACCTACCACCTACAAGTTTTAAATGGAACTTTGGTTACTTATGTTATCATGTGATATGGGAATGTGGAGTAATAAATCTAGACCGGGTGGACTCGGTGTGTGTGAGCCACAAGACATGGAGGTCTTGTGAGCGGGTTCTTTCCGCCTGTGTCGATTAAGGCACGTCCGTTGTTGAATTGCATGAGGTGAGAATTTGTAGTACTAACCACATACTCCAGCAAGCCTTAACTTGGCGATTCTAGTACGTGAATGGCTACTCGCGCACTAGGAGTGGAGAGATGGTGGGAATAGCGTGTACCCACGTGGCCATGGGCTGGAATGGTGGAGTACTGTATTCTCAGGTGGCGCAGACCCATTCTTGTTTTAGAGGATCTGAGTGTAGGTTGGTATATGTAGGTCGGGGACCTACATATGTCATGTGGTCTGGAATTCCCAGCTAGGTCTTAATCGGTTTGAATCATCGTTGCTCCTCGGTTATAGAGACTTAACTCACTGTTCATCATCGTAGTATTAATAACTGGAACTTGAGGCTGGTTGAGAAAGTGTTGGATATGAAGTTTCATCATCTCCATACAGATCATGTCAGCTTTGTATATGATTTTATGAAGTTATAAATGTCAAATTAAAGAATTTTTATTAAAGAGCTTTTATGCAAAATAACTTTGATTATTGCTAAAGCCGTACCTTGAATCCCTGAGCCTGCATTCCTGAGTTTATTAGTTCTTATTTCAGTTAAGTCTTGTTGAGTACTTTTGTACTCAGGGTTTGTTGACCCTTGTTGCAGGTGAGCCTCATGAGCAGATCTGTTTTGGATCGTGCTGCATGACGGTTGTTCTTTGTGATGATGATGAGAAGTAAATGTGTGGCCCTTGGGCAGGGCAGTTTCATTGTGTGTTTTGTATTATATTATAATGCCACTCCACTATTTCGTTTTGTAATAATCATCGAATTTAGTTATGAGGTTTGAAACTACTGTTTTGTAAATTATGTTATTGTAAGACTTTCACTGTTTTTACTCTGGTGTAGATATTTGAATAAATGTTGTAATACTGCAATGACTCTGTAACATGATCCTGCTCGAAAATCATGGATGATTCGGGGTTCACCGAGGACACCCGACAGTCTTCTTAAGTTACTGGAAACATATGCACAGATGTCAAAGGTCGTCGGACAATGACAGGTGCATGTGGGCCCTATAATTTAGGAGGTTCTACCACACAAAACGTGCATGCATCATGATAAACCATTATTTCATACTTGCATTGTTCCTCCCCTTATAAATCTCTTACTCGGTTATGTAACTCTTATCCATTATGACCTTGTCTCATGAGAGTTGCACCATGTTGTTGGTACAGATGGCAGCACCGACTGTTAGTGAGAATTTCCTGTTAATGTTTGGTAGCCCTACCCTACTTTGGAGAGTCTTGCATTATGTGGGGTATTACGAACTGCCCCTCTATCACTAGAATGAAGAATACCTGGAGGGACAACCATGGTATGAAGTACAACTAACCATACCAGCTCGTAACCAAGCACCCTTTTGGTAGGAATGGAAGGTGGAATCTAAAGGAAGAACTCCTTGGGAGGCTACCCAAGTAGTGGCCTTTGAGGTGCTGAGTCAGATTTGTCAGCAGCACGGGGATGAGCTTACCAGCAGTGCTGCTAGTACTTTTCCTCAAGTGGATCCATCCACAATAGTATGGGCACAGCGCAATAGCTATGCGTTGATCCAAGATCGGGATGAGTAGGCAAACAGTTCTAGTCCTACTATGAGTGCAATGTTTGCAGTGATGAAGATGTTTTATACTCGTTAGGACACCAGGGACTTCTAGCAGGAGTCCTATACCACTTGCATGGATAAGCTCATGAGAGCCAAAGCTACACAGCGTAAGCTAAAGAAGCATGTGTGCAAGCATAAGAAGGCAGCAAGTGAGGCTCAATGGGAAACTAATCAAGCTTATGTAGCATTGGGAAATCTCCACACCCAAATGGAGCAAGTTGATCAATAGAGAGTTGTCGCCCAAGAGGCAAGAGTGGATGATCAGGTAGTGTTAGCAGGACTGTGGGAGCAGCTAGAGGCCACCCATGCTGAGGCACTCATAGCTACGTGCCAGCAGATCCTAGCAAACAACCGTGCAGCTATGGCAGAAGCAGAATGAGATAGGACCCACACCTTGAGCATACAGCAGGACCATGTCGAGAGGGACTTGCGCTAGTAGCTTGCATAGACCCAGAATGTAGTAGTTGATCTTTAGCATGAGGTGCATTTTCTAAACAACCAACTGCACCCGATCCTTGATGAGGAAGAAGAAGATCTAGAGATGTTAGTTGAAGATGATGGTTGGGAGGAAGAAGTGGAGCTAGAGGATGAGGATGAGGATGATCCTATCTCTGACCTCGATAGTGAGCATGCTAAAGATTAGAATCACCTAGTGGCTAGTTAAAGTGCTAGATGTATCCCTATTATTCATGTAATGGACTTGTAGCTTGAAGTTCGGTATTCGTGATTTGACTTCCGTGTAATATTGACAGTTTGCATGTTGTTTCACTATGGGTTGAACTTTAATGAAATTCTAGTTTTGTTTTACTGATGGATTATGACATGCATGATTAACGCACTGTAAGCACGATAAGTGATCTAATTAGTGATGTCATGTTGCAAGAGTGAATTATTATGCCTCTATTTTATTGTTTGAATTTAAGATTCTCTCCAATAATTTTAGTTTGGCATGATTATACAATTCATCTGCAATCTCCTAACATCATCCAATAATCACTTATTATTGCAACTTTGCAGATGACTCACACTCGCGCTGGAGCAGACAACAGCCAAGGTGGCAATGATGGTGACTTACCACCACCGCCGTCACCGTCTACGAATGAATTCTTCACATAGTTCTTGGGTAGTGAGAGAACAATGGACGAAACACTGCGCCTCATTGTGTAGAACACTACTCATGCCCATCAGCAACAACAAGGGCCTGAGCCAAATCAATACAGCTCTTTCAAGGATTTCCTAGACACCAAGCCTTCTATCTTCAATGTCGCCGAAGAACCGCTCCAGGTGGATGAATGGCTTAACACAATCGAGGAAAAGTTTCATCTATTGAGGGTTATAAAGCATCAGAAGGCAGAATATATGTCCCATCAACTATAGGGACCGGTCAGAATATGGTGGACCCATTTCCTGTCCTCTCTACCTGCCAACTCTTAGGTCACATGGGAGCAATTTAAGTTAGCCTTTAGGGGACATCACATTCCCACAGGGCTAATGCGCATGAAAGTAGCCGAGTTCATGCGACTCATGCAAGGGACCAAGACCCTTACAGAGTACATGCATGCCTTCAAAAATTTGTCCCATTATGCCCTAGGGTTTGTCGATACAGAGGATAAGAAGATCAAAAGCTTTAAGAGAGGCCTTGGCACTAAGCTAATTAAAACTATGGCCAACTCAAGGTGTACCACATACAATGAGTTCATTAGTGATGCCTTGACCCAGGAGAACCAGAACAATTTGCACACAATGGCGAAGGGCCGCAAAAGAGCAGCTGAGGTAGGCGCCTCATGATCTTCCTAGTCTAGAGCTCCAGTGGTAGTGTAACACCCTCGATGTTACACTATAGAGTCTTTTGCTAAAACACTGCATGAGCATCATATTTATGTGTAAATGTGTGTAATATAGGGTGTAAAGCAATGTACATAACTTGAAACAATCATTGGAATCGTGAAACAAAAGTTACATTCCATGTTGCATTATATCACTTAAGGTTTTAAACGAATTTTCATTGAACGAGAATACTATAGAATGCATATATGGCACATTAATAAAGTTTGTAGTATAAGCTTCATAGCTAACGATGAAATACTTGAGGTCACGAAAGGAATTCACTAGCTAGAGTATCGAATAACTTGGAAATCAAATTCAACACGAATCCAATTGAGACTTAGTCGAATTTCCTAAGTCAGAAAACAGTTTGACAAGGCCAAGTTTGGTAATTTTTATAGGCGAATTAGATTAAGAAGTAATATAATTTCATGGCTGGTTTTAGTAGCTTGATATGCCATCTTGAATATAGAATAGGTGGTTTAGCAATTGGATTATTGAGTTGGATTTTTGGGACGCTTTAAAAAGCGTGCAAGGCACTTTTCTAGACGGTTGCAGCGTTTGGGCACGGTCACTGTGACTCAGCCGACGTTGCCACTCACCCACTCTTACACCTGTGCACACCACCGCACGGGTTTCGCAACACCACTGCCACACTCAAGCACGCCATCACACGCACGCCACGCTCGGCAGGACGCTGGGGCCTGACGAGCCTAGTCGCTCTGCCACCGCCATCACGTCTGCTTGAGCCACTCTGCCACCTCATGCTCGCCAGCACGGGACCATGCTCGAGTGGCTGTCCTTAGTCTAGCCATGGCTGGCCTATGGCTTGGCTAGTTTGGGCTACTATCATGTGGTGCCACTAATGCTCACCATCGCGTCATGCTACATCCCTGGTCATGCCGCGCTCCGAGTGCCGCTGTCATCGTAGGCCCGATGCTCTGGCCAGTCCGCTGCCACCTGCTTCACTGTGTCATTGCCTGCATTGCATCGCATCACTATGCTGCTACTAGTCACGGTCATGATTGTTGGGTTGCTCGCGTACGCCTACACCACTCATGTCGCGTCTGCCTAAGCCGCTACACCTACACATGGCCGTGTCACTGTCAGTTTGCAAGTTAAGGCACTGCGACCGCCCGAGCCATGCCAACTTGTAGGAGCACATGTGCTTTCCCTATGTGTCCTTGTTTGTTTTGTTTGAGTGGCGTGTACCTCTTTGCGCCTCGGTCACCTCAGCCTTTAAGGGCGTTGTGCCGATGTCACCGAGCCGCACTTGAGGCTAGCTCGCAGCACCAGTCAAATCCATGCAATTGAGTACGCAAGATGGTTGAGTAGGAACCTAGCTATGCACTAAGCCCTCCCACTGCTACTGCTAGCCGGTGTCGAGCCCCAATTTGACGATTCCCTCACTGTCGACCATCTTAAGACCCTATGGTAGTGCATGTCCAATTCACCTCGCACCGTCCACATCCGTCCAATTCATTTGCACTGTGTCTTCGCCTGGTTCCCCTCTATTCCATGTGCACCTCAATTTGCCTTGCTACTACCTGCTCAGCGCTGCTGACGTAGTCGCGCCACCACAGCCATCGTCGTCTTGCCATGCCCACGTGGCCAGACTCACTCGACCTGTCTCTGGTCAACCCATCACATCTGGTAGGTTCTAGGTGAGTTGTTGATGCCCGTTCTTGAGTTCGTTCATGTCGTCGGTGCCTTGGCTCATGGGAACATGGCCACCATCACAGGGAGGAGTCCGTTGCTGTGGAGGGAGCTTGGGACGACATCTCCGTTCACTGATTCACCTTCCAACGCTTCGAGTTTGTGTCTAGGTGAGCATCGATGCGCTATTGGGGGTGGGGAGGGGCTGGTCTGGCCAGCGTGACCGCCCTATGCTAGTGTTGCTGTGTTAGTGTGCGTGCGAGTGCCCGAGGGTATCACTGTTGTGAAGATAGATTATTCCAAGGGCTTATCTACAAAGTAGCTGACTGTAGGAATAGTGCCATGGGTCTCAGGGTGATTCGTTGGTAGGTTAGGGACATTTTTGCAAAACGGTTGTAACTTGTGGGCCACCCCATCATGGGCCATCGTCGAGCGAGTGGGCCACGCTGGTGGATCGCAGTGCGTGCGTGCGCAAGGCACTGGAGTGGGCTGAGCCGCTTGTGTAGTGGGCCGCGCGGATGGATTTGGTTTTCTTTTCCAGTGAATGAATAAATGTTTATTCAATTTAGTTTTGAATTGATCTTTGTAAAATTATGGTAAATTCAATAGATGTCCAAAAATAGTGACACAAAATTTGTTAGGGTCACAAAAATGCTATCCATCTGTTGGTGTAGTTAGTTTATAGTTAGTTGTGATAATGATAGATTCATAAATTTAATTTGGAAAGCTTTGTATTAGTTAGCTTAATATTTGTAGGAATTTTTGTGGCAAATCAGTGATAGCTTTAGCTATGAAATTTTTACAATAGGCTCATTAGATTATTATGTGCTCACTGTAATTTTTGTAGCTCTAAAGTAGGTTGATAAATAGAATAGCTAGTACTCCCTGTTATATCATATATAGAGTAAATCGATATTAAGAATAGGGATTCCTTTAGTTGCTAAGTTAATACATGAAATGTTGCATACCTGTTTAGTGGGAATGGTAGGTAACATAGCATCTTAGTCGATAGAGTTAGTTCAGTAGCTTGACAGATATATTTTTATTTTAAGAGTTGTTGTTGCCAT
The DNA here is from genome assembly GCF_019320115.1 of Miscanthus floridulus. Lineage (NCBI taxonomy): Eukaryota > Viridiplantae > Streptophyta > Magnoliopsida > Poales > Poaceae > Miscanthus > Miscanthus floridulus. Next base: position 72,435,888 of record NC_089598.1, read on the forward strand.
ATTACTAAGTGTGGCATCATCATTTCATGCATGTAGACCATGAGTTGGTAGAGTTCGATAGAGCTAGTTTAGTAGCTTGACAGATATATTTTTATTTTAAGAGTTGTTGTTGTTGTATTACTAAGTGTGGCATCATCATTTCATGCATGTAGACCACGAGTTGTTAGAGTTCATGCCTATGAATGAACAGGACTATGAGGAGATTATTGAGGAGTACGAGGAGGAGGTTCTTGTATAGGAGGGAGCCCCAGAGCCATTCGCTGCTGACTTTGTTGACACACTACCTACCCAAGGCAAGCCCCGATGCATAACCCCTATTTTTGAATGATCATTGAATATATATGATGTGCATTTATGTTATAGGCATTTTATAGAAACTACATGCATAGATATATCTACCTGAGTCCTACTAGTATAGGTCGAGTAGCTGCTATGCTCAGGGTATCGATAGTGTGAGTAACCTACCGTTACTCACAATAGGTGATAATTATGATCACTCCTGATAAAATGGTGGAAAGGAAAATAGAGACTAGGCAGGGATATGGTCTAGGTATTGGTGGGTGTAAGGGGTTATGTCCTGTGGCCAACAAGGCATAGCTTGATTACACTTTTTACCTGTCTATATTGGTTAAGGACCGATCACTGCATTGGGTTCTAGGCAAGTCACAGACTTATTATCCAGAGCACATATTTGGGTATGGGCATAGGGAAGACATGTTGCTCTCTTGTTATGGGTTCTGGCTCTTTCCGGACCGACTGGTTGGAGACGGGGATGGTGGAGGTCTAAGCACCGCACTGAGTCTAGGACTTAGGAGTGGGGGGCTTGGAGACCTAGACCATGTGATAGGAGAGTGGTGGGTTGGTCCTGCTTGTGCCTAGGGTACAAGTGGGGCGTGTGTTTTCAGGGTACCCAGCTGGGCACATTGATTCACGAATCACTAGGAAATTTGGTATGGCTTGTCTACAGTCTAGCACCGTAGTAAGAACTGAAAGATGAAAGGTGATGAAATGGAACTGTTTGCTAAACTCTTGCTTGAAAGTAGAATAGGTGCTTACCTAGAATGGCTAGATAATGAATTAATCATGACTGCTAATAACAACATAAATAAAGATTCATTATTAGTATTGCTTTCTACAAAAAGGAACCCAACAAACCATAAAGCTTGTCATATCCCTTGGTGTCAGGAAATTATTCCCACTAGTTGGATAAGTCTTGTGAGTACATTGGGTACTCAGGGCTTATTTACCCCTGTTGCATGTTCAACTTGAGGAGTTCCCATTGTGTGAAGGATTCTTCTGGTGGGCATAGATGGATCCGTGTTCATTATCGATAGATGTTTATTATCATTCCGCTGTTTAATATTCCGCACTCTGAATTTGGTAATGTAATAATGCATTTCTAAGAACTCTAGACGTATGAAATGGACTAAGTATTGTAACTCGTTCTCATTTTTAGATCCTTGGGGAAAATGTGGACTATTTGGCCTCTCCCTTGGGGTGTGCCCAATAGAACCCGCCCGTTGTAGCTTGCTTTCAGGGTGCTTAGTGTCTGGGGGAAGACGAGTGGCTCCGTAAGTGCGTTATTTCGGGCCATTTTGCCATAGTTGGTACTAGAGCCAATAATGAGTTTACGAGTCTCATCACTCTTTTCCAAAAACCTAAAATTTGACCAACAAAAGTTTTGCAAAAAGTAGGATGCAATAAAATTATGTAAATAAGTATAAGCCCTAGCAATATGGTCTATCTAGGGTAGCGGCACTAGTTTTATCTAATCAGTTTTCTGTAGGTACATTGACTTATGTTGCATAAGAAATCGCTAAGCATATGGAAAGTGAGTGTGTGATGTGCTAAAATTTTGCGAATGCTGTAATATTCTAGCTTGAGTGAGCGTATAGGCCGATGCATGCATCATGATAAGAGAATCTTGCTAAAACTAAATTCCCCCTACACGTATAAATTGGATTAGTAAATATATAGGATAAACTAAAAGAAAGCTTTAATAAATGTCTTTTCATTTCTCTAATCCCTTGTTTCTGATCTGGAGGGTTGTTCTAAGTGGATGGTTCCTATCTCTTATAGATGAACCAGAGGTCTAGTCGTGGGAGCACCAGTGCTGGGGCGGGCCACGGTCTTGGTGAGGGCCAAGATGAAAGTGGCCAGGGCAATGAGCACGGCAACGGGGAGAGCCATGAGGCTCCACTTCTAGCTCCTCCTCCTTCACAACCACCACCTCCGATGACTCATGTGGAGATGATGGAGGAGATGTTTGCTACTCATCGTGACTTAGCCCATGCCATGGAGCTGTTGGCACAGGCTATCGGTGGCTTCACCCATAGAGGCCACAGGGGCAATGGTGGGAACAGGGGTGGTGCCCGTGGTCCTAAGGGACCCTGGTCTTATCAGGATTTCTTAAAGACACACCCACCCACGTTCACACTGATGGCTGAGCCTCTAGATGCGGAGCATTGGTTTCGCATTCTAGAGCAAAAGTTTCTGTTGCTCACCGTAACTGATGAGTAGAAAGTGCACTTTGCAGTGCAATAGTAGTTGGGATCTACGAGTGCATGGTGGGATACATTCAATGCCATGCAGCCGGTGGATCAACGGGTGACCCGGTAGGAGTTTACTACGGCTTTCAGAGAGTATTATATTCCTGCTGGTGTTCTAAACAAGAAGCTGACAGAGTTCTTAGACCTACAGCAAGGGAGTATGTCCATGATGGAATTTGTCAACAAGTTCAATCACTTGTCACAATACGCTGGGACTCATGTTGATACAGATGAGAAGAAGAGGGACCGCTTCTATCGTGGCCTCTCTTGCATCTTGCAGAAAGAGCTATATACTGGGAACTATCAGACCTTTGGGGGGCATGATGAACGCTGCTATTACCATGGAGGGCTTGCAGCATGACTCTTAGGCAGAATGGAAGCGCAAGTGGGTGGCTACTAGGTCTTCTAGTCACCCCCATGCCTAGAAAGTATAGGTTGTCAGGTGGGTGCCCAATCAGTCTTTGAGTGGGCATTCATTTTGACAGCCTTAGCAGACTTTTTAGTCTCTTTCCACACAATATCGTGCACCTACTTAGTAGGTGCACACTCAGCAGCCCTAGGGACAGCAGGTCCCACCTTATCTGGGATAGGGGAACAAGCCTGGTGCTTATTTCAAATGTGGCAAGAAAGGCCACTATGCCTGGGAGTGTTCACAAAACTAGACGGCCCAGTCTGCTCAGCCTTCAGCTAACTCCAGGCTAATCAAGCGGGACAGTTATCAAGAAGAAAGTGCTAGTGAACCGTTCTGGATAGGTTAATTTCACGAAGGCTAGGAAATATTACAAAATTAACCGGTGATGGTTGGTATGTTCACCATTGATTCCCATCCAGCTTATGTGTTGTTTGATTCTAGTGCATCACATTCATTTATGAGCATGGGATTTGCACACCGGCACAATATACCTCTTATGGCTATAACTTTTGCCTATAGAATTAGCACTCTGGGTGCGCAGATGTGCATTAATACTCGAATGGACATAGTGAGCTTAGTATTAGCCACTCACACTTACCGTCTCTAGTTGATGGTGCTGCCTAGGCAAGGCATTGATGCAATTCTGGGAATAAACTGGTTGCAGGTATATGGGGTAGTCTTGGATCTAAAGCAAAGAGTTGTAGAGTTACGACTTCCTTCTTCTGAGGATAGGATGTCTCTTCTTGTACCCTCAGATCTAGCCTTACCTATTGCTACTCATGCTGAAGACTCTCCTAATCTTACCTCTATTCCTATGGTACGTGAGTTCTTGGATGTTTTTTCTAAAGATCTGCCTAGGTTGCCACCGGACAGAGATGTGGAATTCTCCATTGAGTGAGAGCCTAGTACTGCTCCTATCTCCAGACGCTCATACCACATAGCCCCAAAGGAATTGGTTGAAATAAAGAAGCAGTTGGAAGAGTTGTTGGAAAAGGTATTCATCCGTCCTAGCTCTTCACCATGGGGTTGTCTGGCCATTTTTGTGAAGAAGGATGGCACTCTTCGGATGTGTGTGGATTACCGCCCTCTCAATGTGGTATCCATTAAGAACAAGTATCCTTTACCTCATATTGATACTTTGTTTTGACCAACTAGCTGGTGCCAATGTGTTCTCCAGATTGATCTCTGTTCAGGCTATCATCAAATCAAGATGAGACCACAAGATATACCAAAGATAGCTTTTTCTACTAGGTATGGGCTGTATGAATACCTAGTCATGTCTTTTGGTCTTACCAATGCTCCTGCATTCTGCATGTACCTAATGAACTCAGTCTTCATGCCGGAGTTGAACAAGTTTGTAGTGGTATTCATTGAAGATATCTTGATATATTCCAAGAATGAGGAAGAGCATGCCCAACACCTTCGGATAGTACTAACTCGATTGAGGGAACACAAGCTGTATGCTAAATTCAGCAAGTGTGAATTCTGGTTAGATCGAGTGCAGTTTTTGGGGCATGTTTTAACATCTGATGGTATCTTCGTTGACCCCAGCAAGGTGCAAGATGTGCTAAATTGGAAGCCTCCCAAGTTAGTGCACCAGATTCATCAGTTCCTTGGTCTAGCTAGATACTATCAGCATTTCATTCTAGATTTTTCAAGATAGCTTAGCCAATGACCAAGCTACTCCAAAAAGAAGCCAAGTTTGATTGGAGGCTGGCCTTGAAGAAGCCTTCTAAGCTTTGAAGACATTTCTTACCACTGCTCCTATTTTGGGCCAACCAGATATTGACAGACCTTTTGATGTATATTGTGATGCCTCAAAGATGGGGTTGGGATGTGTGCTTATGCAGGAAGGGCGTATGATAGCTTATGCTTTGCGCCAACTGAAAAAGCATGAAGTGAATTACCCCACCCATGATTTAGAGCTAGCTGCTGTGGTCCACGCTCTAAAATTTTGGAGGCATTATTTGTTGGGCAACAAAGTACACATTTTTATAGATCACAAGAGCCTCAAATATATTTTCACTTAGTTTGAGTTAAATATGAGGCAAAGGAGATGGTTGGAATTGATCAAGGATTATAACTTGGAAGTACATTATCACCCTGGAAAGGCCAATGTGGTAGCTGACACTTTGAGCCAAAAGTCATATTAGGTTGAAGAAGCACCTTTGTCTCTCAACCATGTTGAGGTGCTGGCTCACATTGCCTTAGTCTTTGATTTGCTTGAGTAGATTATTATGGAGCAAAGGCAAGATACTTTAGAAATTCCTCACATCAAGAACTTGATTGCCGAAGGGCATGGTCCTTAGTTTAGTATTGATGAGCAAGGAGTAGTGAGGTACAAGGATAGATTGGTGGTTCCATCAAATGAGGAGCTAAGAAGGAAGATTTTGAATGAAGCCCATCATTCCAAGTTGTCTATTCATCCTGTCAGTAACAAGATGTGCCATGATTTGCGCCACTTGTATTGGGGGTCCAACATGAAGCAGGACATCACCCAGTACGTCGTGGAGTGTGACACTTGTGGGAAAGTTAAGGCAGACCACATGCATACCCCAGGATATTTGTAGCCCTTGTCCATTCATGTTTGGAAATGGGAAGATATTTCCATGGATTTTGTTGTGGGTTTACCCTGAACATACAAGGGCTATGACTCTATTTGGGTCATTATGGACTATCTCACTAAGTCTACTCATTTGCTTTCGGTGGACACTAGATATACCACCAAGAAGTATGCCTAGATATATTTTGACCGGGTTGTGACCCTACACGGAGTTCCCCTTACTATCATCTCTAATAGGTGGTTAGTTTTTGTCTCTCATTTCTAGGAGCAACTAAAGCAATGTCTTGGTACCCGTCTCCTCAGAAGCTTAGCTTATCATCCACAAACTGATGGCTAAACTAAAAGGGTGAACTAGGTGCTCGAGGATATGTTGAGAGCTTGTGCCATTTCTTTCCCTGAGAAGTGGGATGAATGCCTAAAGTTAGCTAAGTTTTCTAATAACAATAGCTATCATGAGAGCATTCATATGGCACCATTTGAAGCTCTATATGGAAAGAAATGTAGGACACCAATTAACTAGGTTGAAGTGGGATACCATGGATATTTTGGGCCCAATTTCATCAAAGAAGCTCGAGAGCAAGTCAGCATTATTCAGAGTCATTTGAAGGCAGCTCAGAGCCGACAGAAAGCTTATACAGACAAGCGAAGAAGGCCCTTATAGTTTGCTGTTGGGGATTATGTGTACCTTAAGGTGTCTCCTATGAGAGGGGTGCATCAGTTTGGTGTCAGTGGCAAGCTAGCCCCTCGATATGTGGGTCCTTACAAGGTTCTAGAGCAGTGTGGCCCAGTTCTTATCGTCTCTAGCTTCCTGATATTTTATCTATGGTACACAATGTGTTTCATGTATCGCAGTTGAAGAAATGTTTGCGAGTCCCTAATGAAGCTGTGGAAATTGATGGAATTCCCATCTAGCCTAATTTGACTTATATTGAGCACCCTATCAAAATTTTGGACGAAAAGGAAAGAGTGACAAGGAACAATGTGGTGAAGTTCTACAAGGTGTAGTGCCAAAACCACTCAGAGGATGAAGCCACGTGGGAACAAGAGAGCTATATATTGAAGCATAACCCCCACCTTCTCTCTAGTTCAGATAGGTAGTTGTTTACTTTGAAATGTAATTCTTATCTCTTTTCCCACACTAGACACATGAAATCTTGGGTTGAGATTTTATTTTAGGGGGGTAGATTTGTAACACCCTTGGTGTTACACTGTACAGTCTTTTGCTAAAACACTGCATGAGCATCATATTTATGTGTAAATGTGTGTAATATAGGGTGTAAAGTAATGTACGTAACTTGAAACGATCATTGGAATCACAAAACGAAAGTTACATTCCATGTTGCGTTATATCACTTAGGGTTTTAAATGAATTTTATTGAACGAAAATACTATAGAATGCATATATGACACTTTAATAAAGTTTGTAGTTTAAGCTTCGTAGGTGATGATGAAATACTTGAGGTCGCGAATGGAATTCACTAGCTAGAGTATCAAATAACATGGAAATCGAATTCGACGCAAATCTGATCGAGACTTAGTCGAATTTCCTAAGTCGGAAAACGGTTTGACAAGGCCAAGTTTGGCAATTCTTGTAGGCGAATTGGATTAAGAAGTAGTGTAATTTCATGGCTAGTTTTAGTAGCTTAATATGCCTTCTTGAATATAGAATAGGTGGTTTAGCAATGTGATTATTGAATTGGATTTTTGGGATGCTTTAAAAAGCATGCAAGGCACATTTCTGGATGGTTGTAGCGTTTGGGCGTGGTCACCATGACTTGGCCAGAGTCGCCGCTCGCCCACACGTGCATCCGTGCACACTGTCGTGCGAGCTTCGCACCACCACTGCCACGCTCATGCACGCGCTCATGCATGCACATGCACGCACGGCGCGCTCAGTGGGACGCTGGGGCCCAGCGAGCCTGGCCGCTCTACCATGGCTGTCACGTCTGCCTGAGCCACTCTGCCACATCATGCTTGCCTATGCGGGACCATGCTCATGTGGCCATCCTCGGTCTAGCCATGGCTGGCCTATGGCTTAGCCAGTTTGGGCTACTGTCGTGCGGTGCCGCTGATGCTCGCCGTCACATCGTGCTATGCCCTCGGTCATGCCATGCTCCGATCACCGCTATCATCATGGGCCTAATGCCCTGGCCAGTCCATTGCCGTCTGCTTCACCATGTCATTGCCTGCATTGCATCACATCACCGTGCTGCTACTAGTCATGGTCCTAATTGCTGGGTCGCCCACGTGCGCCTGCACCGCTCGCGTCGTGTCCGCCTAAGCCGCTGCACCATCACATGGCCGTGTTGCTGTCGGCTTGCAAGTTAAGGCACTGCAGGTGCCTGAGCCATGCCAACTCATATGAGCACGTGTGCTTTCCCTATGTGCCCTTGTCCGTTTCATTTGAGTGGCGAGCACCTCTCTACACCCTAGTCACCTCCACCTTTAAGGGCGTCACGCCAGCGTCACCGAGCCGCGCCTAGGGCTAGCTCGTAGTGCCGGTCAAATCCATTTAATTGAGTGTGCAAGACGGTTGAGTAGGAACCTAGCTATGTGCCGAGCCCTCCCACTATTGCTGCCAGCCGGTGTTGAGACCTAATTTGTCAATTCCTTCACCGTTGGCCATCTTAAGACCCCGTGGTAGCGCCCGTCTAATTCACCTCGCACCGTCCACCTCCATCCAATTCATTGGCATTGTGTCTTTGCCCTATTCCCCTCTATTCCGTGCGCACCTCAATTTGCCCTGCTATAGCTTGCTCAGCGCTGCTGACGCAGTCGCACCACTGCGGCCATCGCCATGTTGCAGTGCGTGCGTGGCCAGACTCACTTGGCCCATCTCTGGTCAAGCTGTCACGTCTGGTAGGTTCTGGGTGAGTTGCTGATGCCCGTTCTTGAGTTCGTTCATGTTGTCGGTGCCTTGGCTCAAGGGAACATGGCCGTTGTTGTAGGGAGGAGTCCACCGCCATCGAGGGAGCTCGAGACGGCATCTCCGTTCACTGATTCGCCGCCCAACACTTTGAGTTTGCATCTAGGTGAGGATCGACGTGCTATTGGGGGCGGGGAAGGGCTAGTCTAGCCGACGTGACCGCCCTATGCCAGCGCTGCCACGCCGGTGCATGCACGGGTGCCCGAGGGTATCGCTGTTGTGAAGATAGATTGTTTCAAGGGCTTATCTGCAAAGTAGCTGACTGTAGGAATAGTGTCATGAGTCTTAGGGTGATTCATCGGTACGTTAGGGACATTTTTGCAAAATGGCCATAGCGCGCAGGCCTCCCCCTCGCGGGTCATCGTCGCATGAGTAGGCCACACTGGTGGGTCATAGTGCACGCGCGTGAGGTGCTAGAGTGGACCGAGCCGCTCGCGCAGTGGGCCACGCGGGTAGATTCGGTTTTCTTTTCCAGTGAATGAATAAATGTTTATTCAATTTAGTTTTGAATTGATCTTTGTAAAATTATGGTAAATTCTATAGATGTCCAAAAATAGTGAAATAAAATTTGTTAGGTTCACAAAAATGCTATCCATCTGTTGGTGTAGTTAGTTTACAGTTAGTTGTGATAATGATAGATTAATAAATTTAATTTAGAAAGCTTAGTATTAGTTAGCTTAATATTTGTAGGAATTTTTGTGGCAAATTGGTGATAGCTTTAGCCATGAAATTTTTACACTAGGCTCATTAGATTATTATGTGCACACTGTAATTTTTGCAGCCCTAGAGTAGGTTGATAAATAGAATAGCTAGTACTCCCTGTTTTATCATATATAGAGTAAATCGATATTAAGAATAGGGATTCCTTTAGTTGCTAAGTTAATACATGAAATATTGCATACCTATTTATTGGGAATGGTAGGTAACATAGCATCTTAGTCAATAGAGCTAGTTCAGTAGCTTGACAGATGTATTTTTATTTTAAGAGTTGTTGTTGCCGTATTACTAAGTGTGGCATCATCATTTCATGCGTGTAGATCACGAGTTGGTAGAGTTCGTGCCTGTGGAAGAACATGACTACGAGGAGATTATTGAGGAGTATGAGAAGGAGGTTCTCGTATAGGAGGGAGCCCTAGAGCCATTCGTTGCTGACTTTGTTGAGACACCGCCTACCTAAGGCAAGCCCCGGTGCTTGACCTCTATTTTTGAATTATCATTGAATATATATGTGATGTGGATTTACGTTAGAGGCATTTTATGAAAACTACATGCATAGATATATCTACCTATGAGTCCTACTAGTATAAGTCAAGTAGCTGCTATGCTCAGGGTATCGGTAGTGTGAGTAACTTGCTGTTACTCACAATAGGTGATAATTATGATCACTCCAGATAAAATGGCGGAAAGGAAAATGGAGACCGGGCAGGGATATGGTCTAGGTATTGGTGGGTGTAAGGGGTTGTGTCCTATGGCCAATAGGGCATAGCTTGGTTACACTTTTTCCCTGTCCATGTTGGTTAAGGACCAGTCATTGTATTGGGTTCTAGGCAAGTCACAGACTTATTATCCTAAGCACATACTTGGGTATGGGCGTAGGAAAGACTTGTTGCTCTCTTGTCGTGGGTTCCGGCTCTTTCTGGACTGACTGATTGGAGGTAGGGATGGTGGAGGTCTAAGCACCACACTGAGTCTAGGACTTAGGAGCGAGGGCTTGGAGTCCAAGTTTGGACGGGGACTTAGACCCCGTGACAGGAGAGTGATGGGTTGGTCCTGCTTGTGCCTAGGGTACAAGTGAGGCGTGTGTTTTTAGAGTACCCAGCTGGGCACATTGATTCATGAATCACCAGGCAATCTAGTATGGCTTGTCTATAGTCTAGCACTGTAGTAAGAACTGAAAGATGAAAGGTGATGAAATGGAACTATTTGTTAAACTCTTGCTTGAAAGTAGAACAAGTGCTTACCTAGAATGGCTAGATAATGAATTAATCATGACTACTAATAATAACATAAATAAGGATTCATTATTAGTATTCTCTTATCATGATGCATGCATTGGCCTATACGCTCACTCAAGCCAGAATATTGCAGCATATTGTGTACTCAGGGTTTATTTACCCCTGTTGCAGGTTCAACTTGAGGAGTTCCCATTGTGTGAAGGATTCTTCTGGTGGGCATAGACAGATCCTTGTTCATTATTAATAGATGTTTATTATCATTCCACTGTTGAATATTCCACACTCTGAATTTGGTAATGTAATAATGCATTTCTAAGAACTCTGGATGTATGAAATGGTCTAAGTATTGTAACTCATTCTCATTATTGGATCCTTGGGGGAAAATGTGGACTATTTGGGCTCTCCCTTGGGGTGTGCCTGACGGAACCCACCCGCTATAGCTTTCTTTCAAGGTGCTTAGTGTCTGGGGGAAGATGAGCACATCTATAAGTGCGTTATTTCGGGTGGTTCTGCCACAGTAGGTAGGCCACAGTTTCATCCACTGGCACCTAAGTTTAGGCCTCCTCCACCAAAAGCCTAGGCCAGCTAACCTCAGAAGGTGTTTCATAAGGTGTTCACCATTGCCCTACCCAAGGAAACAGAGGGCAAGGAAGCTCAGTAGGACCAAGGGGCAATTAGCCATGCTTCAACTGTAATCAGTTGCATCATTATGCCATGGAATGCCCTCATCCCAAGAAGAACAGCAATCAACACTAGGGTAATAAGAAGCAAGTCAATCCTAAGGGACGTACTGGATACGTGCATTACACAACTGTTGAAGAAGTTCCTATGGGAGAAGGTATCACCGCTAGTATGTGTAACACCCAAAATTTTTACCACAAATTAGCAATTTATTCTTATCCTTTAATACATTTCCTAGGTATTTTAACTTAGGCCAAATAATAAATAGTGGATAAATAAAATAAACTATAAGGTTTAGAAACTTGTTTGCTGCATTCATGCTGGTGCATATTGGTTTTGGATGAGTGTAGGGTTAGATGAATTGAAGTTGAATTCAAATCACATTTGAATTTGACTTAAATCTGGGAAATAGAGGAAATAGATTTGGAAAATGATTTGACTTTGAAAAAATTCCTCTTCTTCCATTTTGGCCCAACCGAACCAGCCCAGCCCCTTTTCCTTTTCTTTTTCCCGCGCTGGCCTGCTTCGGCGGCCTGTCCCGGTGGCCTGCCCGCAACTGCACCGCGCGGCCTGCTCGCTTGGGCCCGCTGCTCCCTTCCCGCACCGGCCCGCACCGCGCGTGGCCCAGTTTGGCTGCCCCGGCCTGCTCGGCTTTTCCCAGCAGCACGCGGCCAAGCGCCCGCTAGCTCGGCCCACCGCTCGGCCTTCATCACCCGAAGCCACCGCGTCGCTCGCCCTCTCTTTTTCTCTCTCGCTGCGCTCCGGCCCCACCGGTCAGCGCCCTTTCCTTCTTTCCTTTCTTCTTCCCCGAGCTTCCTTTCTTTCCCCTGGCGTTTTCCTTTCTTCGGCCGCCGATGGCGCGGCGATGTAGGGAAGGCCACCACCGTCGCCCCCGCATGGCAGGTGACCGAATCCACTTGCTCCCCTTCCTTATTCCGCGCACCACCCAGCCTATAAAACCCTGAGCCGACCCCGCCTTCTCTCCCCATCCTCTGCTCGCAGCCGAGAATCACCGCCTGCCGCGGTTCTCCCACACCCACGCCTCGAAGCTCGTCACCGACATGACTTCGGAGCTCCGCCTGTCCTTTCCCGCAGCCGAAGGTACCCTTGTTGCGTCACTTTGGTCACTAAAAACCCCAGATTCGAACTCACCCGCATGCATTTCTCTCTCCAGAGCCCCGCCGCCGTCGACATCGCGTCTGGAGCTCGTCCTGAACGCCGTGAATGCCCTCATCCGACTCACGGTGAGCTCGCGACCCTCCCTGTACCTTCCATTCTCGGTTTCACGCCGTGGAGCACCGTTCCGGTGATTCCAATTCACGCCGGCCATGGCGCCGCCGTCGGGTCCTTCTTCCCGGCGACCTGCTGCCCCGCACTCACCCTGCGCCGTCAGATCTTCAAGGAACGGTCCAGATTAGCTGGTACCGGTTCGGTCCACAGCTGGACCGTGGACTCAGTCCACCGTGGCCGCAGTCAGCGCCCACGTCAGCGCGCCCACGCCCGCGTGGTGCACCGCGCCCAATGAACAGCCGCCGCGTGTCGATGAGTCAGCAGCCCGGTCAGCCGTCGGGTCAAACCCCAGTCAACCGAGCGCGTTTTGCAGAAAAGCCCCCGCTTTTTCCAGAAATCAACCCGCGGTCCAGTCCAGTTCAAACTAATTTTTATTTAGTCCTGTTTTTATTCATTCAAGTCCCTGAAGTTTCCAGAAATAGTAAGCCCTGGTCCAGATTTCATTTAAATTCAGATTTTTAATTATTTTAATTCGAAAATAGGTTAGTTTATTTACAGAATTGCCATTACATCTTATTTCATGCATAACTTTCACGTTTTAAGTCCGATTTGAGTGATTCTTTCGCTCATGTGTTCGTAGAAATGCGTAGAACAGATCTGTAAGCTTTTCAACATATGTTTTCACTGTTTGGTGTACTATTCTAATAGAGTTCTATCTTGTATGCATGTAATGATTGGAATGATGCTTGATTGATGATTGGATCATGATTAGAGGGTGAGCCATTCGAGGTGACTGAGGACCCCCAGCAGGATCAGCAGTACTCCCAGGACGACTTAGAGGAAGGCAAGTGTACCAAAGGCCCCTTGTTACCTATGAACTACTACCACTTACATTCATGCATGAGTTTAATTTGAATTGCCTTTAAGGACTTTACCTAGATGATTCATTGTACCACATATCCTTGATACCTGGGTTTATTGGGTAGGCATTTTGGATAGATGCTGCAGCGCTTAACATGAAGTAATTGTTAAACATATTTAAAGACTATATGCAATGTGATAAAATGGAACTTTTTAGCAACAGATAGGGGGCTGGAGTACGGGGTTGAGTACTCTAGTGCCTCTCCATAAGGACTTTATCCTGAAGCGGCAACCCAGGAGGGACCGTACAACCCCGAGTGTCAAATGGCTCTGACTTTAACCTATTATCTAGTTTGTACTAGCTCGTCTGTAGCTCCAGTAAGGGGTAAGAGGGTATCTTTCCTTTTTCTGTTAGGGTGTGCACCTGTGCTGCGATGCCCACGTGTGCCATTCCTTTGTAGCTACGATTTGTTAGTGCAACTAGCTAAGGGTTTCATAGTGAAACTCTACCACACTTCCTAGGAAGAGGTGTAGTGGGTCTCGCGAACCCCGGCATTGGGAATCACGGCTCGGTGGGTAAAGATGTACAATTTCTGCAGAAATAATTAACCTGTTATAACAGCCGTGCTCACGGATACGAGCGGTCTGGATCCTTCGAGATTAGTGGTTACTGTGGATGATGGATGGTTGGGAATTGAGACAAAGCTGGATGATACTTTAATACCACTTGGGAATTGGGACTATTCATTAAAGTAGTAATTCAGGTTACTAAAAATTGATCAACTAAAATTGCGAACCGCAGTCAAACAGTGTCAAGCCTATTTGAGCCTCATAGATTCCTTTGTTATACTTGCTAAGCATGGTGAGCTTACACTTGCTTTACATCAAATGAAAATCCCAGATGGGTAACAGATAATGGATATGAAGAGTTTCCTGGAGGATGTCCAGGACTACTAGGAAGACGTTCACCAGTTGGAGTCCCTGTGGCAGTTAGGCTAGTTTTTCCGCTGTGTTTGTAATAATATTGCCTTCGAGCAAACTTTGTATTTAACTTTATGATGAGATATGCGATGTAATAAGTACTTTACTTTGATACTACTGCAATTTGTGATATATGTGTGTGTTTGGACATCCTGGGCGCACATATATGAGTACTTGGTTTTGCTTTGCAAAATTGGGTACGACAAATTGGTATCAAAGCTATAACTGACTGTAGGACGAACAACCTAGTTAGAAATGGACGTCTCTAGGATCACATTATCTTTATTTTACTACTTTAATTTGCTATAAAATTTTTGCTTATATTCTGTTCTTTATCTATTGCCAAAAATTATTTTGTTCTAATACTCAACCTTTTCATTCTTATAGATGGCCCGTACCAAGCTGACCGCGCGCAAGAGGACCATTCCGATGCCCACCAGGAGGACCAGGTTCACTTTGGGCAAGCGTGTCCCGGCACATCTGGTGGAAGCTCTGAGGAACCAGGAGGAGGAACCACCTGTGGAGGTGCCCATGGGGGAACCTCTGGAGGACTTGTTGGAGGATCCAATGGATGAAGAAACAGAAGAGGTGCCTATGTTCGAGGAGCCCATCGAGATCGAGGATTCTGAGGAGGATCCTATGGAGGAGCATGAACAAGGTGGCCAGGAGGGAGCTGGTGACCCCGACGATGGAGATGGTTTGATGATTCTAATGCTGATGGAGGTGATGATGGTAATGGTGGAGACGGTGGAGATGGTGGAGATGATGGAGACGGTGGAGACGATGGGGATGATGACAATGATGATGATCACAATGCACCGTTGGCTCAGGGATGGACTGCGGAGATCCACTATGACTTGGAGGGTGATGGCTACTACCACCCTAGGCTTCTCGCACTTGTGCATCGCTACCACCCTGGAGGCACTGTTCAGTACAGGACGGAGCATTGGACCCACCCCTGACTACACCGGCTTCTGGGAGACAGAAGTGTACATCCGAGAGGGGACTTGGGTGCGCTACATCCACCGCGCCACCACGACACGGCT
This sequence comes from Miscanthus floridulus, assembly GCF_019320115.1. Classification (NCBI taxonomy): domain Eukaryota; kingdom Viridiplantae; phylum Streptophyta; class Magnoliopsida; order Poales; family Poaceae; genus Miscanthus; species Miscanthus floridulus. Next base: position 72,451,092 of record NC_089598.1, read on the forward strand.
CACACGTGCGGCCGTCATCAGGGATGCAGCTCGATAGGCGTTGATGGTCAACCGTGACCGTCACTTCGACGACATCGCCTGGGAGGATGACCGCTATCTTCCCCGCCGTCGGAGCAGACAGTCTACGTGCAACATCGCTACACCACTTGGAGAGGCGAACCTGAGGCTGAGGCCTACCCTGTTGTGCTTGGCTGAGACCCACACTGACTTGGATCAGGCCCTGGACGAGCTCGATGTCATGGGGAGGGCCTACATGCAGCTGGCTCGTGAGAACGCTACACTAAAGCAGCAGCTAGGAGGTCCAGATGTGGAAGATTCAGGAGTACCCGCTCAGTCACCCCCGAGGACCAGAGGAGAGTCTGGAGACCCCAGCACCAGCACCACCATCGACCCGTACCCATAGGAGAGTCTTAAAAATATGTAATAAGCACGCGTAGCTACGCGAGAGAGTATTTAGTTTCTTTCTTTTAATGGTTGGACAAGTGTTAGTTGCATGGTTGGATGTTTATCATTATGAATAATGTTTGATTTGGATCTTTGATATGATTGTGATGACTTGTGGGCATGTCCACGGTCATTTAGTTAAGGTTAAGGTGTAGGAATATTATGAATAAATAGTTGGGTTTCGTTTTATCATGCTGTCCATTCTGTATCTTTCGGAACAGTCTATCTTTATCAGTTCATATCTCATAATCTAGATACTCAAAGGTCATGAAATTTTTATGGAGATAAGTAGACTTCAACATCTTTCTTCTGGCTCTGGAATCACCTCAATAGCTATTATAAATTGTGAGATACAACTGTTGTAAGTCGAGGTTTCTGTGCTGTCAGGATTCCGGAACAGTACTTCTTATCGTCTGAATTTGACTAAGTAAACATTGGAATCTGAAAAAGTGTTCTAAACGAAAGTTGTAGAGAATTTCATAAGCTTTCCAGAAAGGTATGCTACACAATCATATGATAAACAGAGACTGAGATATGCTCATTTTACAGCACTGCTGCTATCCAACTCGCTGAAAAAAAAAATTCAGAACAAATACCTTCTTGCATACCCTACATATATCTCTTGTCTACACCTACTCTTGTTACACCAGTATCTTGTAAGAGTTATATGCTTGGACATGTGAGACTTATATGATGCCTCTACAGATGGTGAACACCAGGAGAAACAACCAGGGAGGCGAGGAACCGCCACCACCACCCCCAGTCTCCATGGAGCAGCTTGATGATGATGCAGACCCAGTTGCTTCAGCAGATGGCCCAGAACATGCAGAACATGGGGCAAGGGAATGGAAATGCATCCCCCTCATGTCAGGGATAAGAGGGGAGAGTTTCTGAAAGGACACCCACCTGTATTCAAGCACTCTGCCGATCCACTCCAAGCTGATGACTGGCTACGTGCCATAGAGAGGCAACTGGAGATTGCCCAATGTGATGATAGGGAGAAAGTTTTATATGCTTCTGGACAGTTGCAGGGAGCTACACAGGATTGGTGGGACTCATTCCGCTTCGGCCGCACCGAAGCTAATCCCATCACTTGGGCTGAGTTCCGCAGTGCCTTTCGCACTCATCACGTGCCTGCAGGACTGATGAAGCTGAAGAAGGAGTTCTTGGCTCTCAAGCAGGGGGGCATGACTATTGCTGAATATCGTGACAAGTTTATACAGTTGTCACGGTATGCACCTACTGAGGTAGACGAGGATGGAAAGAGGCAGGAGCTGTTTATGGAGGGCTTGAATGATGGTCTCCAGTACCAGCTGTTGTCCCATACCTTTGCTAACTTCTAGCAGCTGGTGGACAAAGCTTTAGTGATTGAGAACAAGCGCCGTCAGATGGAGGACAAGAAGAGAAAATTTCAAGGACAGTAATCTAGGAGCAACTCTCGCTTCCGTACCAACCCTCAACAAACTCAACCTCAGCAGCGCTATCAAGGTCAGACAGGTCTCAACCGCAACCAGCAGCAGCAGCAGTGCACAGCAGCAGCAACAGCAGTACAAGGCACCAGCTCAGCGCCAGCAGCAACCCAACAATGTACCAGTGAGGAATAATGCCCCCAATGCTCCACAGAGGAATGGCGCACCAAAAGCGCCAAATGCAGTTAATGACAACAAGTGCTTCAATTGTGGAGAGCCGGGACATTACTCTAATAGATGCCCCAAGAAGACTAACTCACAGCAGAACTACGTTCGGGGAAAGGTGAACCATGTTACTGCTGAAACAGCTCAGGAGGCACCGGATGTGGTGATCGGTACATTTCCGGTCAACTCAAACTCAGCTACAGTACTTTTTGATTCTGGTGCTTCGCATTCCTTCATAACATATACATTCATAAAGAAGCATGGTATTCCAGTAAGTGTTATGAAGAAACACATGTTAGTAAGCTCACCTGGTGGGGTAATGAAAGCAGAGTGGATATGCTTAGCTGCTAGTCTCAGCATAAGGGGGGTAGAATTTCAAGCAAATCTTGTAGTCATAAATTCCACCGGTATCGATGTCATCTTAGGTATGGATTGGCTAAGGTTGCAGAAAGCAGTTATTAATTGTGGTAATAGCTCGGTGAATCTTATCACTTCAACTGGAGAAGAAGTGGTGTTTGTGGCAACTCAGTCTGCTACAGAAATCTGTCGGGTTAATCAGTTGGAGAGTACAACCTTAGAAGATATAAGGATAGCAAATGAGTACCCGGATGTCTTTCCCAAGGAATTGCTAGGTATGCCACCTGACCGAGACATCGAGTTTATAATTGAACTTTTACCTGGAACTATACCCATAGCTAAGAGACCCTATAGAATGGGAGTGAATGAATTAGCAGAACTTAAGAAACAACTAAGGGAATTGCTAGATAAGGGTTATGTTCAACCTAGTTCATCACCATGGGGTGCACCAGTACTGTTTGTAGAAAAGAAGGATGGTACACAAAGGATGTGCATAGACTACAGGTCACTTAATGAGGTCACAATTAAGAACAAGTACCCATTGCCTAGAATTGATGACCTATTTGACCAATTGAAAGGGGCTTGTGTGTTTTCCAAGATTGATCTTCGATCTGGATACCATCAGTTGAGGATAAGGCATACTGACATCCCCAAGACCGCCTTTGTGACCCGCTATGGACTGTATGAGTTCACAGTCATGTCTTTTGGTCTGACTAATGCACCTACCTACTTCATGTATTTGATGAACAAAGTATTCATGGAGTACCTTGATAAGTTTGTCGTCATGTTCATTGATGACATACTAGTGTATTCTAAGAATAAAGAAGAACATGAAGGACATTTGAGATTGGTGTTGCAAAAGCTTAGAGAACATCAACTTTATGCCAAGTTCAGCAAATGTGAGTTCTGGTTAAAAGAGGTATCTTTCCTTGGTCACATAATCTCTAATGGAGGAGTAGTAGTAGATCCCAAGAAGGTTAGAGATGTGTTGAGTTGGAAGCCACCTAAGGATGTTAGTGAGATTCGGAGCTTCCTGGGTACTGGCTGGGTATTATAGGAGATTCATCGAGGGATTCTCTAAGTTAGCCAAGCCCATGACTGCGTTGTTAGAAAAGAATGCCAAATTTGTATGGACTAAACAATGCCAGGACAGTTTTGATGAGTTGAAGAAGAGACTGACTTCTGCTCCAGTGCTCATCTTACCTGATCTCACCAAAAGTTTCTCTATCTATTGTGATGCCTCACGGCAAGGTCTAGGAGGTGTTCTTATGCAAGAAGGCAGAGTTGTTGCCTACGCATCTAGACAGCTGAGAAAACATGAGCTAAATTATCCGACTCATGATCTAGAATTGGCAGCTATGGTGCATGCTCTTAAGATATGGAGGCACTACCTGATTGGTCATAAGTGTGAGATTTATACGGACCATAAGAGTCTAAAGTATATATTCACACAGTCAGATCTGAATCTGAGGCAATGAAGATGGCTTGAGTTAATCAAGGATTATGATTTGGATATTCACTATCACCCGGGAAAGGCTAACATTGTAGCAGATGCCCTGAGTAGAAGGAGTTATGTGAACATGGCCTATACAACTCAACTACCTGAAGAGTTGTGTTAGGAGTTCAAATACTTGAATTTGGGTATTGTGGCCAACACCATGGAGTTAGAGGTAGAATCCACTCTGGAACAAGAGATTCGTAAAGGACAGATGGGTGATGAGAGGATCAAGGATATTGCAGAGTGTATAGTGATTGGTAAAGCCCCAGGATTCCATATGGATGATCAAGGGATAGTATGGTTCAGGTAAAAGGATTTGTGTGCCAGAAGTAAAATCTATTAGGGAGTCTATCTTGAGGGAAGCTCATGACTTAGCCTATTCCATACACCCAGGAAGTACTAAAATGTATCTTGATCTTAAAGAGAGGTACTGGTGGTATGGACTAAAGAGAGACGTAGCAGAACATGTGGCTATATGTGACACGTGCCAAAGAGTGAAAGCAGAACATCAGAGGCCAGCAGGTTTACTATAGCCTATGAAGATACCCGAGTGGAAATGGGAAGAAGTTGGAATGGACTTTATAGTTGGATTACCCCGTACACAGAGAGGATTTGACTCTATCTGGGTGATTGTTGACCGATTGACAAAAGTGGCCCATTTCATTCCGGTCAAGGTAACTTATTCGAGTGCAAAGTTAGCAGAGTTATATATGGAAAGGATTGTATGTTTACATGATGTACCAAAGAAGATTGTTTCGGATAGGGGTACACAGTTTACATCACATTTTTGGCAGAAATTGCATGAGTCAATGGATATAAAGTTGAACTTCAGCTCAGCTTACCATCCTCAAACAGATGGATAGACCAAAAGGACAAATCAGATCTTAGAGGATATGCTGAGAGCTTGTGCTCTACAGTATGGGACAAGTTGGGATAAGAGTTTACCTCATGCCGAATTCTCCTACAATAATAGCTACCAAAAGAGTCTTAAAATGGCACCGTTTGAGGCATTGTATGGCAGAAAGTGCAGGACACCATTGTTTTGGAATCAAACGGGGGAAAGCCAAGTCTTTGGACCAGATGTTTTGCAACTAGCAGAAAAACAAGTGCAAACAATAAGGCAAAACCTAAAGGTTGCACAGTCTCGACAGAAAAGCTATGCAGACACAAGAAGAAGAGATTTGGCATTTGAAATTGGTGACTTTGTCTATCTCAAAGTTTCACCCATGAAAGGAGTAAAGAGATTTCATACCAAGGGAAAGCTATCACCTAGGTATGTGGGACCATTCAGGATCATTAACATGAGAGGAGAAGTTGCCTACCAACTAGAATTACCAGAGTAGCTCTCAGGTGTTCATGATGTCTTCCATGTGTCGCAACTTAAGAAATGTTTGAGAGTACTTGAGGAATAACTACCTTTGGAAGAACTGGATATCCGAGGGGATCTATCATACAAAGAATATCCAGTAAGAATCCTGGAAATAGCGGAGAGAATCACAAGGAGCAAGATAATAAGAATGTGCAAGGTTCAGTGGAATAGACACTCTGTGGATGAGGCAACTTGGGAAAGAGAGGAAAGATCTGAGAACTGACTATCCCAATCTCTTTGAACCATCCGAATCTCGAGGACGAGATTCATCTTAAGGGGGGTAGGTTTGTAACACCCAAAATTTTTACCACAAATTAGCAATTTATTCTTATCCTTTAATACATTTCCTAGGTATTTTAACTTAGGCCAAATAATAAATAGTGGATAAATAAAATAAACTATAAGGTTTAGAAACTTGTTTGCTGCATTCATGCTGGTGCATATTGGTTTTGGATGAGTGTAGGGTTAGATGAATTGAAGTTGAATTCAAATCACATTTGAATTTGACTTAAATCTGGGAAATAAAGGAAATAGATTTGGAAAATGATTTGACTTTGAAAAAAATTCCTCTTCTTCCATTTTGGCCCAACCGAACCAGCCCAGCCCCTTTTCCTTTTCTTTTTCCCGCGCTGGCCTGCTTCGGCGGCCTGCCCGCAACTGCACCGCGCGGCCTGCTCGCTTGGGCCCGCTGCTCCCTTCCCGCACCGGCCCGCACCGCGCGTGGCCTAGTTTGGTGCCCCGGCCTGCTTGGCTTTTCCCGCAGCACGCGGCCAAGCGCCCGCTAGCTCGGCCCACCGCTCGGCCTTCATCACCCAAAGCCACCGCGTCGCTCGCCCTCTCTCTTTCTCTCTCGCTGTGCCCCGGCCCCACCGGTCAGCGCCCTTTCCTTCTTTCCTTTCTTCTTCCCCGAGCTTCCTTTCTTTTCCCCCGGCGTTTTCCTTTCTTCGGCCGCCGATGGCGCGGCCATGCAGGGAAGGCCGCCGCCGTCGCCCCCGCTTGGTAGGTGACCGAATCCACTTGCTCCCCTTCCTTATTCTGCACACCACCCGGCCTATAAAACCCCAAGCCGACCCCGCCTTCTCTCCCCATCCTCTGCCTCACAGCCAAGAACCACCGCCACCGGCGAATCCTTCATTCCCGAGCGAAAACCTCGACGCTGACGCATCCGTGAGCCCCGCCACGACCTGACGCGCCTGTAGGTACTGCTTATTTCACGTTTTGGCCTCGCTTCCCCCGGATTTCATCTCACCCGCCCTCTCTTTCTCTCTCTAGAGCCTCGTCGCCGTCGACACCGCGTCTAGAGCTCATCCCGAACGCCATGAACGCCCCCATCCAACTCACGGTGAGCTCGCGACCCTCCCTGTACCTTCCATTCTCGGTTTCACGCCATGGAGCACCATTCCGGTGATTCCAATTCACGCCGGCCATGGCGCCACCGTCGGGTCCTTCTTCCCCGGCGACCTGCTGCCCCGCACTCACCCTGCGCCATCAGATCTTCAAGGAACAGTCCAGATTAGCTGGTACCGGTTCGGTCCACAGCGGACCATGGACTCAGTCCACCGTGGCCGCGTCAGTGCCCACGTCAGCGCGCCCACGCCCGCGTGGTGCACCACGCCCAATGAACAGCCACCGCGTGTCGATGAGTCAGCAGCCCGGTCAGTCGTCGGGTCAAACCCCAGTCAACCAAGCGCGTTTTGCAGAAAAGCCCCCGCTTTTTCTAGAAATCAACCCGCGGTCCAGTCCAGTTCAAACTAATTTTTATTTAGTCCTGTTTTTATTCATTCAAGTCCCTGAAGTTTCCAGAAATAGTAAGCCCGGTCCAGATTTCATTTAAATTCAGATTTTTAATTATTTTAATTCGAAAATAGGTTAGTTTATTTACAGAATTGCCATTACATCTTATTTCATGCATAACTTTCACGTTTTAAGTCCGATTTGAGTGATTCTTTCGCTCATGTGTTCGTAGAAATGCGTAGAACAGATCTGTAAGCTTTTCAACATATGTTTTCACTGTTTGGTGTACTATTCTAATAGAGTTCTATCTTGTATGCATGTAATGATTGGAATGATGCTTGATTGATGATTGGATCACGATTAGAGGGTGAGCCATTCGAGGTGACTGAGGACCCCCAGCAGGATCAGCAGTACTCCCAGGACGACTTAGAGGAAGGCAAGTGTACCAAAGGCCCCTTGTTACCTATGAACTACTACCACTTACATTCATGCATGAGTTTAATTTGAATTGCCTTTAAGGTCTTTACCTAGATGATTCATTGTACCACATATCCTTGATACCTGGGTTTATTGGGTAGGCATTTTGGATAGATGCTGCAACGCTTAACATGAAGTAATTGTTAAACATATTTAAAGACTATATGCAATGTGATAAAATGGAACTTTTTAGCAACAGATAGGGGGCTAGAGTACGGGGTTGAGTACTCTAGTGCCTCTCCATAAGGACTTTATCCTGAAGCGGCAACCCAGGAGGGACCGTACAACCCCAAGTGTCAAATGGCTCTGACTTTAACCTATTATCTAGTTTGTACTAGCTCGTCTGTAGCTCCAGTAAGGGGTAAGAGGGTATCTTTCCTTTTTCTGTTAGGGTGTGCACCGTGCTGCGATGCCCACGTGTGCCATTCCTTTGTAGCTATGATTTGTTAGTGCAACTAGCTAAGGGTTTCATAGTGAAACTCTGCCACACTTCCTGGGAAGAGGTGTAGTGGGTCTCGCGAACCCTGGCATTAGGGAATCACGGCTCAGTGGGTAAAGATGTACAATTTCTACAGAAGTAATTAACCTGTTATAACAGCCGTGCTCACGGATACGAGTGGTCTGGATCCTTCGAGATTAGTGGATATTGTGGATGATGGATGGTTAGGAATTGAGATAAAGCTGGATGATACTTTAATACCACTTGGGAATTGGGACTGTTCATTAAAGTAGTAATTCAGGTTACTAAAAATTGATCAACTAAAATTACGAACCGCAGTCAAACAGTGTCAAGCCTATTTGAGCCTCATAGATTCCTTTGTTATACTTGCTAAGCATGGTGAGCTTACACTTGCTTTACATCAAATGAAAATCCCGGATGGGTAACAAATAATGGATATGAAGAGTTTTCGGAGGATGTCCAGGACTACTAGGAAGACGTTCACCAGTTGGAGTCCCTGTGGCAGTTAGGCTAGTTTTTCCGCTGTGTTTGTAATAATATTGCCTTCGAGCAAACTTTGTATTTAACTTTATGATGAGATATGCGATGTAATAAGTACTTTACTTTGATACTACTGCAATTTGTGATATATGTGTGTGTTTGGACATCTTGGGCGCACATATATGAGTACTTGGTTTTGCTTTGCAAAATTGGGTACGATAGTATGTTCCTTGTTAATAAACATCCTGCCATTGTTTTATTTGATTTGGAAGTTTCTCATTCATTTATGAGCCAAGCATTTGCATCTAAGTATGATAAGAAAGTAATTGAGGTAAACAAGGGTGGTTATAGTATAAGGTTGACTAGGGCTACTAATTCTACAAATCAGATAGTCAAGGATGGGCTCATCTCTATACAAGAGGGGGAGTACATGATGGATTGATAGTATTGCCCGGATTAGCCATAGATGTGTTCTTAGGCATGAGTTGGATGAGTGACCATGGTGTTCTCATTGACACATCCACTTGGACAATTATGTTGAGAGAACCAAAGGGAGGTAATGCTTTTCTAGTACCACTTTCATGAAGTTTTGATCTCCAAAACTTGTCTTGTGCTATCTAAGCCACTACCCTTTGTGATATTCCAGTGGTTTGTGAGTTTTTGGATGTATTTCTAGATGAGTTGCTGGGTCTACTACCTAATAGGGATGTGGAATTTAGGATCAAGTTAGTGCTAGGTACGAGGCATGAGTTGGATGAGTGACCATGGTGTTCTCATTGACACATCCACTTGGACAATTATGTTGAGAGAACCAAAGGGAGGTAATGCTTTTCTAGTACCACTTCCACGAAGTTTTGATCTCCAAAACTTGTCTTGTGCTATCTAAGCCACTACCCTTTGTGATACTCCAATGGTTTGTGAGTTTTTGGATGTATTTCTAGATGAGTTGCTAGGTCTACCGCCTGATAGGGATGTGGAATTTAGGATCGAGTTAGTGCCAGGTACGACACCTATCTCAAGAAGACCCTATAGGATGCCACCAAATGAATTAGCTGAACATAAAATTCAGTTACAAGAACTGTTGGACAAAGGTCTCATTCAACCTAGTTCATCTCTATGGGATATCCAGCTTTATTTGTAAAAAAGAAGGACATATCCTTAAGAATGTGTGTGGATTATAGGCCACTTAATGCTGTGACCAATAAGAACAAGTATCCTTTGCCACGTATCGATATCTTGTTCAATCAGTTGGCAAAAGCAAAGGTATTCCCTCATATTGACTTGAGGTCAGGTTATCATCAGATTAAGATCAAGCCAGAGGATACACCTAAAATAGCTTTCTCCACTGGATATGACTTGTATGAGTATTTGATCATGTCTTTTGGACTAACAAATGCTCCTGCCTACTTCATGTACTTGATGAATTTGGTATTCATGCCCAAGCTCGACAAGTTCGTGGTTGTATTTATCGATGATATTTTGATTTACTTGGAGAATGAGGCAGACCATGCAGAGCATCTGAGAGTTGTTTTGTCTATATTGAGGGAACATAAGTTATATGCCAAGTTCAACAAGTGTGAATTTTGGTTGGGCAAAGTACCTTTCTTGGTTCACATCTTATCTAAAGATGAAATTTCTGAAGACCCATCTAAAGTACAAGAGGTCATGGATTGGAAGGCCCTGACTTTGGTTCATGAAGTTCGGAGTTTTCAAGGGTTAGCAGGCTACTATTGTTGTTTCATTCCTTATTTCTCCAAGATAGCTAAGCACATGACCAGACTACTCTAGAAAGATGAAAAGTTCAATTGGACACTAGAGTGTGAAGCTGCTTTTCACACCCTAAGGACCTTGTTAACTACAGCTCCTGTTTTAGCATAACCCGACATTGAAAAGCCTTTTGATGTGTTCTATGATGCATCGGGTATAGGTTTGGGGTGTGTGCTCAAGCAAGAAGGAAGAGTTATTGCCTATGCTTCTCAGTAGTTGAGAAAGCATGAAGTCAATTACCCTACATATGATTTAGAGCTTGCAACAGTTGTTCATGCATTGAAGATCTAGAGACACTACTTGTTGGGAAACGTATGTCACATATATACTGACCACAAAAGTCTCAAATATATCTTCACCCAACCTGAGCTAAACATGAGGTAGTGAAGATGGTTAGGACTACAATTTGGAAGTACACTACCATCCAGGAAAACCATGTTGTAGCAGATGCACTTAGTTAGAAATCTCATTACAACACTTTGGAAGCCTTGTTGGAAGATGGATTTAATTTGTTACATCCTATTGTGCTGCACAATATCACTGTCAGTTGCTCACTTGAGAGCAAAATCATAGAACTACAGAAGACAGATGTAGGAATATTTCACATCAAGAAAAAGATGAAAGAACAAGAAACCAAGCATTTTAGGTTGGATGAAAGAGGTGTGCTATGGTTTGAGGACTGACTTGTGATACTAAAAGACTGTGAGCTTAGAAATCAAATTTTAGATGAAGCTCATTTATCCAAGTTGTCTATCCATCTGGGTAGTAGCAAAATGTTTCAAGATTTGAAAACCCATTTTTGGTGGACCAAGATAAAGAAAGAGATCACCGCCTATGTCGCTAGGTGTCATAATTGCAGTAGAGTCAAGGCCATTCATCTGAAATCTGCTGGATTACTTCAGCTGTTGCCTATTCCAGGCTAGAAATGGGTGGAAATAAGTATGGACTTTATTATCAGCCTTCTGATGACACAGCAAGGTCATGATTCCATATGGGTCATTGTAGATCACCTCACCAAGTCAGCACATTTTATACCTATTAACACAGCATATCACGTGGGGAAGTGCACTGAGCTGTATGTTTCTCAAATCATGAGACTACATGGAGTACCAAGGATCATAATCTCAGATCAGGGACCATAGCTGATAGCTCATTTTCAGAACACTTGCACCAGGCTTTGGAAACTAAACTAATCAGAAGTTCAGCATATCATCCACAAACTTCTAGATAGATTGAGCGAGTGAATCAAATCCTAGAAGACATGTTGAGAGCTTGTATAATATCTTCCAAGGGTTCATGGGAGAAATGGCTACCTTTAGCCAAGTTCTCCTACAACAATAGTTATCAAGCGAGCCTCAAGATGGCTCCTTTTGAAGCCTTGTATGGTCAGAAATGTAGAACTCCCTTGAATTGGATTGAGCCCATGGAAAGAAGATATTTTGGCATTGACTTTGTCACCGAAGCTGAAGAGCAGGTACGCATTATCCAACAACATATGAAAGCAGCTCAATCAAGACAAAAGAGTTATGCTGATAAAAGAAGAAGACCACTAACTTTTGAAGTGAGAGATTATGTGTACCTAAAAGTATCACCTATGAAAGGAGTGTAGAGATTTGGAGTAAAAATAAAGCTTATGCCTAGATATGTAGGGCCATACAAGATTATTGAACGAAAAGAAAATGTGGCCTACAAGTTACAACTTCCTCCTGACATAAGTGTGATATTTGATGTCTTCCATGTTTCTCAGTTGAAAAGATGCCTTCGCATACCTAAGGAAGCCATTGCACCCACCAACATTAAGCTCTAATCTGATTTAACTTATGAAGATAAACCAATCCGAGTGCTAGAAGAAATGGAAAGAGTAACACGAAGCAAGGTCATTAAGTTCTACAAAGTGGTGTGGACTAACCACAATGAACAAGATGCCACGTGGGAATGGGAGGATTATTTACGTGAGGTTTATCCTGCCTTTTACGAAGAATGGTAGGTCTTGCAAACTTTGGGATGAGATTTCTATAAGGGGGAGGAGCTATAACACCCTAGTGTTAAGCATTGCATTTGACATCTGCATCTCCTAAGCACAAACATCATCCAAGCATTCATGAACAAGAGCATATGAAATTTCATCTCATTCTTATACATTATCACATGAAATGTTGATTTATATCTATGCCTATGCTTGCAATCATGTATGACCAATGTACGAGTTGTGAGGTAATGAAAATACCTTAGACACATCTAGGATGGTAAATGGAACAATGTTTGTATTCATGGCATAGGCCAAATTTGCTTCTAAGTGTTGGTTTCATTTGAAATGTCATTTTCATGATGTTGGTTTCACTAAAGTTGAATAGTAGCTTAAATTGTTTGCATGGCTATGTGACCTAAATAAAAGTTGTAGTACATAACTAGGGTAACAACTTTTATTTTTGGGTCAAGGTCTAATTCAGTGCATAGCATGCTCAAAAATAGCTCACAAGTATGAACAAAATGTTGTTTTGGGACTAAAGAAATTTTCTGTGTTAAAACTGTTTCTAGTTTCAAAGTACCTCACTTTGGAGCAATGTAGTTTGTTAACTAGTAAGAATTAGATGATGGTTCTTAAAGCAGAGTTAGAGATCTCATGTAGCTCTACAACTTTCCTTAATGGAGTTTTTGCAATGGATGAACGGATTAGTAGTTATAGGATCACTAAGTTGTGCTGTCAGTCCTCGATGGCAGTCTTGAATCGCATGGACACATGCGGCGTCGTGGCTGACTTGCCACAGGCCGTGGCCACTGTGTGGCGGCCATACACTGACGTTAACCCAGTCGGTCAGGCTTGAGCGGGCGCATAAGCACCGCGCCCCTGCTGCTCACTCCACTCACCCGCTCTCACTTCCTCCCTCTCGCTCTGCCTCGCCAAAGCACCGCGCCGAGCTCGCTGTGCGCTGCTGCAAGCTTCGACACAGCTACTCGCCATTGATGTAGCCTCACTGACTAATTCATCTCAGCCACAGCTACTCCATCATCACCCCCACCTCCTTGAGCCACCAGCATCACCTATCGACCCTAGGTATAGAGGCATTTAGCCTCGTCGTAGCCGCCGTCATCACTAGAGCGCCGCCGCGCTCATGGCTCACCATGGCCTGGCCATTCCACCGCACCACATGCCTCCATATTCTTTGGTCTAGCACCATGCTAGAGTCTAGATGCTTAGGCTAGATCTAGGAGTGACGCCACCACTTGACTACACCAGAACGAGTTGCCGCTCCACGTGCGGCCGCCGTGGCACTCGAGCTTGCCGCTGCTGAGTTGGTTCACCATCTCCCTCCTTTCTCTCATGTCTTAGGTCAAGTAACCCTAGACCTAGCTAGTTGTAGGATGGAGACCCACCTTTCACCACCATCTAGCTAGAACAGTGAGAGCACCGCTGTGCTCCATGCATCGCCGCATGATCATGCACGTGGCCAAGCTCACCGACGCCACTTCGAGCCCTCACCTGCACTGTGTAATTTCGCTAGGCCACCAGGACGGAGTAGCTATCCTCACCTGAGTGTGCCATAGCCAGAGATGGCCAGTGTACCACTGCTTGACCTCCGCTATCCACCATGGCCGCCATCGAGCTTGCTCCGACGAGCCACCGAGCGAACTAAGCCTACCAGTCGATGCGTGGGGGTGAGAAGAATGCAACGGTGAAGACGCTACCACCGGAGACTTCACCGTTAGTGAGTTCTCGATGGTCAGCGCTGTCCCTATCTTGGTCTCATTGATGGGTGGGTCCCGTTGACCGCGGGCCCAGCTGTTAGCTAGTGTGATGTTTTGATTTTCTGATTTATTTTTCTAGATTTGAATGCATGTTTCAAAAATTCATATCTCAATCTAGGAGTGCCCAAATGGGGTGAACACAATTTTGTTGGTTTCATATTGAAGTGTAGTATTTGATAAAAATATGAAATATGTTGTTTAATGTATTTTTCTAGGAGAATTAAATTGAGAAAGATAAGTGCTTTTAAAGAGTTGTATTGTAAAATACATAACTTGAGCTAGGAAGGTGATAAAATTGTGATTCCAATTTTGATGGTCTTGTGTTGACATGCTCTAGCTAGGAAAAATATTAAACCTATAGTAAGCATACTTAAAATATGGTCTTCCTATTTAATCCTAAATAATTGCTAGTTTCCAGTGTAATTAATTGGAGTAAAAATACATAATAAATGATCATGCAAATATTTACACAGTATTCTTATGCTTGGGGGAATGTAAGAAAAATATTAAATCTGTTGCTTGACACTTTTCACTATGCTAAACTATTTTGCTAAAATAAGACAATATAACTTGTCATTTTTGTAGAGATGGTTATACTTATCCCAATGGCATGAAATTTGTACAGTAGACTATTAAGGTCATATGTGAGCTACTGTAATTTTGTTAGAATTTATTGAGCATTGGAAGTATTTATCCTTTAAATCACCTTATTATCTAAGGAAATTAATAAATGGATATAAATAATTTAGTTATGTTTAATCATGATGTTTTCTATGGTGCTTGTGATTCATATGGTCTGTTGATGTTATTTGTTCAGCTTAGAAGTAATTGGTTGTATGGAACTAGTTAATTATCGTTTTATAATTCAACTAGATGGCTGCATTTTTTGTTGTGGTGATGATTTCACGATGATAATTATCTTTTCTGTAAACATGGTTGATAACAAAGTTGTAGATAACTTACTGATCTACCTGGTGTTAAATGTTCATAGTCATAGGCCATATGGTTTAAGAATTATGGCTATTAGAAGTCTGCTGTCAGAAATGCTTGCTCTCTAGACACATCTGAAGGATTGATTTGTTTGACTAAGATAACTGCTGAATCACATTAATATGATTAAAACAAAGTTGTAGGAAATTTCATAAGCTTTCCAGAATATCCATAACCATATTATTTTGATGTGTAAAACTCCATTTATGGTCAAAACATGTGGCTGCTATCTTGCAGTCCAGAAAAGTGCTTAGATGAGAAATTGTTTAGTTACTAGAGAAGAGATGTGCACCTACTCAATAAAAGAAAATGTGACTTGTTACCCCTTAATGCAATGTTGTTGAAAACACTTATGAGGATGCATTCATCACATCATATTATATTATACATGTCATCATATATGCATTCATGATATCTTATTTCATGCTCATGCATATAGGATCGTCCGAAGAGATAACTCTTTTGGAGTTCAACGAGGAAGAAGAGTAGGATCAGCAGGAGACGCCTCAAGCCATAGCTCCAAGAGAAGAGGAGCAAACTCTCAAGGACCTCCCTGAGTGCTCGGATCACTAGCCAACCTCTTTCCTCAAAGGCAAGCCCCAGAGCATTCTAAGTCTCCTATGTTTTACAAAATATCACTTGAGTCCTTTATATTTGATGCATTAGATTATAAGAGTTGATTGGAAACACTTGATGCATAGAACTATCTTGTCTAGTTACATATACCTTTAACCCTATGTAGGTCTAGGATCAAATATATGCTTAGCCATGCTTAGACCGGTAGAAGTTGGGTGATTTCCTGTCACCTGCGAGATATAGGTGCATACCGAAGAATAGTTGGCTATATTTGCTATCATGGAAAAGAACCATGGGGTAATATAAATGGAGGATAGGCAGAGTCTATGTGTAGGTTGACTCATGTGATTCCATCTATGCTAGTTAAGGACCGTACCGTTGTTGGCACTTCTGACAAGATTAAACGCAAGCCTCTCACTTAGCTGGCTAGATAACTCATTCCGACTGCGAAAGCTAAGTAGCTCAATTTAGGCCGGGCCCCATTCTATTAGAGTGAGCACTCTAGATGGTAGTAAGGATGTGTGGGGAGCCAGACGTGACCCCAAGGGCAGGCTGAGCCTAAACATCCTAGCAGCTAGTTGTCCCTGGTTGTGCAGCGTTAGGCGAACCCACGAAATGTGGACCTGAGTTGTACCAAAGGTGACCTAAGGTGACTGTTGATCTAGTTTGTCTAGGTTTGTGTTAGGAATAAATTCCCAACTGGTTGAAATCAATTTGAATCGTCGTCTCTCCCGGATAGTGAGAAACTTGGCTAGCTCCAACATCGTAGTAACTGTGTTATGAAATAATGGTTATGATGAACATGGAATTACTACACTGGCTATGGTTATTATTGTATGCTACTAAATGATATACCACATGTTTGGCATAGGTTAGTTGCTAATCTAGAGATGAAAAGATATAATTAACTTGGTGACCGAATTATAACTGTATACTTGAATTAGTAAGCTTTTTATGCAAAATGTTGTCAAGCTAGCTCCACCTATAAACCCTTACATAATCCTTGGAGTCACTTGATTTTTGATTTATGATGGGTAAGTCTAGGTGAGTACCTTCTCGTACTTAGGGTTTTATTCCCATTGTTGTGGATGGTACAATTTATCATGGCTATTGCAAGAACTGCTTTTGTCCTGCCATGGATGAGGAGTGAGCCCTAGGCCAGCATCTCTTATTAATACTTCTCATATGCTTTTGTGGATGTGATCATGAGCTGGCACTATATTTGAACTATGATGGCAGATGTTAGTTTCAAACTTTAATTTGCTTTTGGTACTATTTTACTAAACTTGGTTTGTAATAACCTTAATTCGTACTTTGATGGATGAACTGTATTTGTGAACTTTATATAACGTGTGACATGTATGTTGAATCATGTACGATCTTGGTTGTATATTGATGGTTAATCAAGACCCCTCATGGTACTCGACGGACTACCGGGTTTATATGGGCTCAAGTATGACAGAGCGACTGCTTGCGGGCTACCATTGTACTTGTGCTCTTATAAATTGGTTGGTTCTGCTATAGATCCAGGGGCTACAACTGACACTACATGAAGTCATGAAGCCATTACTCAGGAAAACACAATACATAAAGTGCAAAAAGTCCTTATTCTAAGGCTAATGCAATTTACACATCATGGGGAGCAGAGCGGATTACATCCTCTTCTCTCTCAATTTCGGTAATGGCGCCTGCCACGCCCACGAACTCCACGGCTAGTGTACCAACATCATTAGGTTCTTCCACCGGTGGAAACCCAATCACCATGTCATGAAGGTCCTCGTCACTCTAGAGTGTAGCGGCCGCCAATACCAACATGGCCCCACGATGAACCGTGTGCCAAATCACTTTGGTAAACTGCCTTGGGACATTGCCATGGTGCTCCTCTACAGTCACCCCCATCGGTGAGAGCACATCAATAACACCACCACACGCCTCCAACAAGGTAGCATGACGGTTCGGATGTTGACCCGCCCTGACCGCCACGGTGGATGAGTTAGCCACAATAGCATCATGGTCATGCTCTACCTCCGTTAGAACAGCGTTGGCATCACAAAGCCTCGCTGCCTTGCCTTGGGCAATAGCCAATTGCACTCAAGCGACTGGGAAGCATAATCAGAGTAACCACTCATCAAGACAAGACATCTTTAGAAGGATGAATAGGGAATCTCATTAGGTACTTACTAAGAAGTTGCGCCTAGGCTTCAGCATAGGACGCTGCAGCGGCAGCCACCTCCTGCTCTGACGTAGCTATCACTTCTTGCATGGCCTCCAACTACGCTCGGAGATGGCTCGCTTCATCCCCGACCATCACGACTGCCGGTGGAGCTACGGCTTCCACCGCCATTGCACCACCCGGTGATTTAGGGGGACTCGCATCATCAAGCATAGGATGCCTAGAAGAACACCTAGTCAGAAGAAGTACAGAACCCCAAGTTCACCTGATTCGGGTCGGTCTAGGAACTTACCCGACAAAAGCAGGACGGATGGGCAGATAGCGCTCACCCGTTGCCTGTCAGGAAACCTCCATCCTTGAGCTCCTCACTCTCTCCATCAGATCAGACATAAGGGGATAGAGGCAGAGGAAGACAAAGAACAAAAGAAAGGGGGGTAATTTCCATAGTGCGCAGATAAAATTATGCCCATTTATGCCTCCCCTTCTTTATATAAGCAAGAACCAGCGCACGGATGGCGTCCCAACCACACATGCTTGTGCGTGGGAAAATGAGCTACCTACACTAATGCTCTGGCTTCTAGTAAGCAAACTCACCCACAGATCCTAGCGGTCCATTCTCAATATACCCTCACCCGAGCCGGTGCAGCGAGTGATCTGACACTTAGATCGGGTACTCGGCCTAGCTCACCCTTACAACAGTTGTAAGCGATAGTGTATCATTTACTATCAACCCTACCCTTACTAGAGTCAGAGGGTATCTAGGGGGTCAAGAGTACAATCCTAAAACCTCTGACACTTAGTGTCACGTAAATCCCTCAATACCCGAACAAGCTCAAAGTACCTTATTTTAGTGGGAAACCGAAAAACTAGTTGGCCCATGGCTGTAACCAAAGTACAAGCACCTAGGATCTTGAAAAAGAGTTTTATGACATGCCCCCACTGGTCAGGCTTTGTCTAGCTGCTTCCTTTTAGTGATAGCGGAAGTTCACTCGTTCTACCTGTTACTAGCTCGAATAGTAATAAACGCAACTGTCCATAGTTGCTCACGTGTTCGTTACTCATCCATAGTCGTGCCCACCTTGGGACACTGTTACATTGGCCTTAGGGCCCTGAGACAACATTCCTCGCTCTTCCACTAATGAGGCTCATGAAAATTCAAATCACGTTACTTGATGGATCTCGAAGAAAAACATGACGCCCTTAGTGTTCATTAACAAATGACCTGCAATAGGTCACCTTAAAAATCAACTGGCTTTGTGATGCATGGGAGATGGAGGTGCACCTACTCCACCCTCATTATTGTTTTACGACTAGGACTTAATGATATGCAACCACTATTTACACATCGGATTACGTCGAGAACCAAGTTCTCAAGTACAACGATATTTCTACCCTGGCATGGCATCTACGATGTCCTGGAGGTTACACTTCTGGTAATCGGGTACACCACCTGAACGTGATGTTAACAACATCTCGAGGGCCATGACCAGGAAACTATGTTACCTGATATGGGGTGCGCCACCTGAGCCAGGCACTTACAGCTGCTAGGGAACAACATTGCTTGATGTACGGTGTACCACTACCGCACTCAATGCTTGAAGAAGATTCTCGCTAACCAAAAAATGCTCTTGGTACTCGAACGGCAACATATTGGCTCCCCAATGCTTGGGAATATCTAGCTACATTACTTGAAACTTTGGCACCCAAAGATGCTCACTATGTACTCAGAGTACACAGAACTTATAGGGGATACTGCGACATCCCGAAGGCTTAAAGTTATGTGCTAGCATATCATTAAATCCTATGGGGCCTACTATTAGAGATATGGGCCATGGGTACCTGCACCGCCTGTATATATGACCACCACCAAGCTATCGCCCCAACAACCATCAAGGAGGAGGCCCACAAGGGCTAACGCGATCAACCAATGTAGAGATAAGGCAAACCACGGATGGCGTATCTAGATGATAGCTAGGATCAATCTATTGTAACAAACTAGGAACACAATCTGTTAGCCCGAAAGCCCTCTCTATAACCCTACCTCTCCTGCCTCGGGCACGGGATCCATCTTCCACCGTTTGTAATCGACCTGGTAGCTAGGAGCAATAACCCCTGTAATTGAACATATGAATACAAGAGCAACTGTACCACTAGAGTAGGGTTTAGCACGCACTGCACACTAAGCCAGTATAAATCTTTGTGTATTCTGTGCTACCATCTAATTCCGTCTACATGATCATGTTGCTAGATATTGCTGGAGCAAAATAATGCGACACAATAAATTTCAAAATGGCAATTTTGGGTATCAAGTATCAACCAATCAGGTTGATTTGGCAAAAAAATTAAAGTTACTAAAGTGCCTTCAAAACATGGCAATTGGGTCTCAGCATTTGATACGGTCGTTCCCCTCCCTAATCTGGCTGACTGGAAAACATCACTACTGCTACGGTTCTAGCTAAGTGTCCGCTTCCATTTGTTTGTTCGTAGTCCATGGTGGGACCAACTGTGATGTTTGACGTTGCACCGCCATCCTACGGTTCCGACTGGCGATGTAAATGAACCCGGTATATAAATGCGCGTGGCAAAAACTTTTCCCCAAAATTTTCATTCTCGTCCCGCTTAGAATGGAGCCGCTCCCCACTCGCTATTGCCCTGCCCGTTGCAACCATTCTGTCCGCTTTCCACCATAAATCTGGGTCGCTACGCCATTCGCCAGCTCCCCCACCCCGGTCCACCATTCGCCGAAGCCGCTTCCCTCTTGCCATCGCCCTGCTGTTCCACTCGCTCTCCTCCATAAATCTAGTATGCAGCTCCATTCGCCAGCTCCCCCCACCCTGCTCCACCGTTCATTGGAGGTAGTCGAGCCCCCTATTCGTTTTGCTATCCGTCCAATTCCATCTCGCCGATAGTCGTTTCCCGCACATCTAAGGTAAACAAACTTTGGATTGTCCCTAGTCCCCTTTGAGTCCAACCTATCCTCCACCCTTTTGCAGAACAACTGCTCTTTATGCTCATTATGTTTGCATTCCATTTAGGACCCATAGTTAAAGATAACATTTTATAGACCTCAATTAGGAAGTAGAACTATCATATGGGTACATCCATCACCGCTTTTAGTTTTCATTCAGTACCTTTGAGAGAAAAGCTAACTGGCATTCGGTTGTCTTGGAAGTGTCCAACACGTGATTTTGTGACCGTTAGATATTATCGAAGTTTGTTCTTTAAGCTTCTGATCCATTACATCCGTTTGCATCTTCGTTTTCGTATGTTCTATCTCTCGCATTTGTGAACAACATGACATATATTTCTCTAAGATCTGCAATCCATAGAAATAATTTGTAATTTTTTCTAAACAAGTTGGCATATATTTCTCTGAGATCTGCAATCCATAGAAATAATTTATAATTTTTCTAAACAATTTAGCATATATTTCTCTGAGATCTACAATCCATAGAAAAAGAAGTTGTGTTATCCCCAAGTTGCATCACTATGTCCAATAAATTACAGTGAAGAATTCATTATAAATGTAGTAATAAGGCATTATAAATATGTAAAAAGATATTGTAAATGCAACTGTGTGTCAGGCATCGCCAGAACACTTGGTTTGCTCATATTTTATTTAGTTCACTACATTAATATGTACTCCTCTAGAGCTTGGGCATGCATCTGGTGTTGAACAAGGCTTGCTTCATTTGTGCAGGTCCAGAATGACTTGTACAACACCTTCATCGCAAGGTTCATCATCACCTATAAAGTTCATAGTTTGGTTATGTGTACACATATATGAATGTTCTCGGTGGGAGCTTGCTAGTTAGAATCAAGTCATTTTTTGCTATGTTTTGACTTTTGAATTGAATGGCTTGACAACATTGTGTTCTATTAGGATTTTACAAGGATGGTGGGAGTATATGCACAGCTCATTTTAAAAAATCCCATTAAGGGGGAACCCCTCCTGTTTTATGTAGAAAAAAAAAGCAAGGCTCATTGCTCATGAAGTATCAATGCCTGAGGGTGTCTGCCCATCATCCCCTTCCTCATACCTCAACCTTGGGGGAATCGGTGGGGTAATTCATCTATGTATTTCCGTAGCTGAGACAATTACTCTATTATATATAGTACAATCTCATAGCCTAAGTATTTGATCTATATGTGAAGGAGCAAGCTCCCACCAAGAGTGACACAACCACAGCATATAGTCCTGCTAGGCACCAGGGTATCACCGAGTTGGATCCGACCAGAGAACCTATGGAGCCATCCCCTTCATGGTACCTCTACCTTGGGGGAATCAGTGGGGTAATCCATCTGCATATATCTGTAGCTGATTCAATTACTCTGTTATATGTAGAACAATCTTACAACCTAAGTATTTGATCAATATGTGCTGGAGCAAGCTCCCATCGAGAGTAACACAACCACATTAGATAGGCCTCCTAGGCACCAGGCTAGGCGAGGGCGGAGCAAGTAGCGCACCAGTAAACAGTTTATCACCGAGTTGGATCCGGCCGGAGAACCCATGGTGCCATTTGGTGTCATGGGGCCTTACAAGACGACCATTGGGGTGTTAGTGAAGGACAACATACCCATCAAGTAAAGGTACTAGAAACAACTAGGCAGCGAATGGGCAGTTCCATCCAATCTGAAGAATCTTTGCTAGGAGAAGCAGAAGGACCTGTTTGTTTTTCCTGATGGGTTTGATGAAGATGTGGCAAAGGATTAGACATTCTTTATCATGGGCAACTCATTCATGTATTTTAGGTACTACATGAACACCCAATATGTAAGGAAGAGCATCGAGCCAGAATGGAGTGAATTCCCTACATCAACAAGAGTATTGGAGTGATTTAGTGAGTGGGATGAATCTGATGCGCATGCATCCTCATCTATGATCTCTCCTTCGGCTCAGAGGTTGGACCCTAAAGCCCTTCAGTCAATTGACAACCTAGCGGCCTACTTAGACTATGCAGCAAAGCTTGTCTTAACTATCTTTCACCTTTTTTCTTGTGTTGTAGACAGTAGTCCCATCTTTAGTGGAGCTAACCATTTTGAAGATATTTGTCTTGGTGGTGTTCTAAAAAAGATATATGTTGCTGGTGATGCGTAAGCCATGAAATTTAATTTCTGTATTGTTGGTGTTGTAATGTATTGTGAACAATAATGATACACAGTGGTAATGCCAGCGGTAATGGACAAAACATTACTGTCGAAACAAACACAATGGCAGTAGTGACGCTTCCCCTGGAGGAAACAACGACCGTGTGCGCTTGCACCTACATCACCGGCGGATGGTATGCTGGACCGGCATTGATGTTCTCATCATCATAGCCAGATGGTATGCCGGTCTAGCATTGATGTTCTCGTCATCATAGCTGGGTAGTATGCTGGTCCGGCATCGATAGGTCCATCATCATCGCCGATTGGTACGCTGACCCGATGATGATAGGTACATCGTCACCGCCAGATGCCATGTCGGCCTAGCGTCGATGGCTACATCATCACCGTCGGATGGTACGCCAGCTCAGCATCGATGGCTGCAACATCACCGCCAGATGGTTCGTTGGCCTAGCATCGATGGTTGCATCATCACCATTGGATGGTACATCAGGCCAGCGTCAATGGTTGCATCATCACCACCGGGCGGAACGCTGGGCCGGCATCGATGGAGATGTCGTCATCACCAGATAGTACATTGGGCCGGCATCAATGGATGCATCATCACCGCCAAATGGTACGCCGAGCCAGTGTTGATGGATGCATCATCACCGCCAGATAGTACATCGGGTGGGCGTCGATGGATGCATCGTCACTATTGGATGGTACACCGGGCCGATGGTGGTAACATACCATCACCGCCAGATGGTATGTCAGACCGACAGTGGTAAAATACCATCACTGCCGATGCGTAGCCTGCGGAGATAAAGGTCGTTGATCACCGCCGACTTACACCAATGGGGACCAAAACCATCGGTAATCGGGGGTTCTAGAGCTAGCGGTGATTAGCATTGTGTAGTAGTGAGTGAACCTTGCACATATCTGAGTATTCTCTTAACAGATCCCTTAATGAACTATGGTTGGCTCATGAAGAAATTGACAAACTTTATTCATAGGGAAAGAGATATCCGGACAAGTAATTGTAAGGTATTGCAATGTCCCCACTATGCTTCTATACTTCATGGAGTCGTCTGGTCCAAAGTTGCACCCTCAGTTGCACTAAGTCTTTCATTTTTGGACAAAGGTGTATTAATAGCCTTGCACTTGCTCATGCCAGCTCCTTGTAAGATATATGCAGCATATCACCCTTGTGACAGCTTCAAGCCATCTCTAGATCTTTGCACTTCAATACCAAAAAAATAATGGAGATCCCTAAGATCTTTCAATGCAAAGTCTTGCTCCAAGTCATCAAGCAAGGCACCCATTGCTTCATGAGAGGAGATTGCCACAATGATATCATCAAAATACACCGAGACAAACGTAACAAGCTTTCCTCTTCTATAATAAAATAGAGATGTGTTCGCCTTGGAGGGCACAAATCCGAGAGCCTCTAATTTACCATAGAGCCATGCATACCAAGCATGTGGTGCTTGCTTTAGTCCATATAGAGCTTTGTCCAGCTTGCACACATAATTCTTCTTTGCCATATCAGCATACCCAGGTGGCTGGCACTTACATACTTCCTCTTCAAGCACTCCATGCAAGAAAGCAATCTGAACATCAAGTTGACAAAGTGACCATCTTTTGGACACTGCTATAGATAAGATAGGATGAATAGTGGATGCCTTGATAACAGGACTAAAAGTGTCCTAATAATCAATTCCATACCGTTGTTTATAGCCCTTTACACCAAGAAGAGCCTTGTACCTGTCAACTATGCCATCTGCTTTCCTGTTCACCTTATAGACCCCTTTGCAATATATCAATGATGTTCTTGCCCTTCTGAGGAGGAACCAAGTGCCAAGACTTGTTGTGTAACAAGGCCTTGTATTCATTGTCCATGGCTGCCACCCACTTTGGATCCTGTAGTGCTTCAGACACTATGGTAGGTCCCTCAGCAGCAGCAGCTATCATACACCAGCATATAGTACCGTTGGTATAATTTTTTTTGCTTGCTTATACCTTGTTGAAGCCATGTTGTTGAGCGATGAGGACTGGGCGCCGAGGAGTGCATAGGTGCAGCAGCCGCAGAGGATCCGGGTGAGGAGATCCCCGGCGCTGTATCCTCCTAGGATGCAAGCGAGGTGACACGAGCTATCACACCCCAAAATTTCTATTTTGGGTTGTGAATAGAAAACACTAAATAAAAAAGAATGATTTTTATAATTGGATAAAATTTGTCAACATTCGTTTAGATTTCCTTATATTTTCACTAAAGAAAATGGTGCTTTTCCAAACATTTCTAAATTAGTTTGATGGGCTTTTGTTGATGTGGTGCACTTTTGTTGCTTTAGTTTTGTGCTTCTGTATGTGGTGCATTTTCTAAACACGTCTAGACGTCAATCGATCCTTTTTGGGAAATTTCTGGACTTTCTCGGAACTTTTTCCCATTTTCCTAGAGCAAAATCTAATTTCTAGACACTCTAAAATCCCTTTTTGTGGGCTCCAAATACTTTATTTGGATTCATCATCTCTCAATCTATCCATAGAAACTTTCCTTGAATTTTTGGAATACTTTTCAGGGATTTAAAACAATTTCAGCTTTTTCTAGAATTGTTTTTAAACTGAAAATGAATTTCTGGAATTTCTGAAATTATAAAAATAACTCAATTTTTTTCTGACCTCAAACCCTAGGAATATATATGTGCCGGCGCAGACCTCAACGCGCTCATTACAGATCTGAAACCCCATCTCGATCCGGCACTCGTAGCCTCGGAAACCTATCGCCGAAGTTTGCACGGCGAACATTTCCGGTGAACCTGCGGCGAGGTTTTTCGGCCATCTCCGGCGTCCCCTACAGAAACCGTCACCGCTTCGGGGTTTGTCTTGTCATTCTCTACATCAGCACTCCCTTCGTTTTGCGAATCCAAGCCCATTTGATCGTTTTCCTAACCTTTCTCTCTCTTTTTCGGTGAGGAGCACCATGGCCGGGCATGTTCTTCGTCTTCTCCGGCCACCCCATCGCCCTGCGCCTCTCCTTCGGGCACGTCACTCCTCGGGCCGTGCAGCCCCGCGCCTCCCACGCCGCCGCCCATCGCGCGCGCTTGCGCCTGCTTGCGATCAAGCAGGACCGCCGCTGGCCATTCAGGCCCATGCGGGAACCCCTGCCGCCGCCGCCTTGGGCAGCCGAGTCGGGCCCCTCCCTGGCACGCTGCGGCCGCCGTCGGCTGGCCGAGTTCGGCCGGAGTTCCTCCCCTGCATCGCAAGTGCAGCAGCAGCTAGCTGCCATGGCCATGTTCAGATGAAACAGACCAAGGTAGAAATTGCAGTTAATTACGGTTTTGCCATCGATCTCTTAATCTCCACCGTTTAATGGTTTTAGCTCCATTTCAGTTTGTTCAAGTTGTTTTAGTTTCGTAGCGTTGCACTCTACACAGTAGCGGTAGTGTTTATCAGGTTGTTTAATTGTGAATTTATTAGTTTAAATGCAATTTTATTAATATTTATTAAATAGCTCTCCAATTAAAAGCAACTTAGGGTCGTAGCTTCGTTTTTTGTCGGGTTGTGGTCAAGCCAACACATGCTACGTGTTAGTAGCAATGTGTAGCATGTCCCCCACCTCTAAATTTTACAAGTTAAATATTAATTTGATTAATATTTATGTCAATTTTCTAATTAAAAGTAATTTAAGGTTTTATCCTGTCTTGTATAAATAAATGTTAACTTAATTAATATCAATTTCAATGTGTGTTTATTAATTATAACTTGTTTAGTTTAAGCGCAAAACATATGAGATTCGATTAGTTGCTCACACATGTTCTATGTTTTCTAGATTATAAATATTTCAATGACCTAAATATTTAGAGATATTTATAAATTTATAAATAAAACATGACTAAGGTTTGACCCGGCTTTATAATTCAAATAATTTGATTAATTCAACTTTAGGATATTTCTCTAAAATTTCCATTGTTGACGATCACTAATACCAATTATAAACCGTTAACATAACCTGCATTTATATTTAATTCCATCACCAAACATAGGTATAGAGGTTTAAACTAATAAACTCCATGAGCTTTGGTAAATATTTGTATATAGGAGGATTTATCTAGAAAATAGCTCTCTGGACCACTGTCATACACTCCAAACAAGCAAATCGATGACAATAAGTGATTCAACCCGTGAAAACTACAAAAGACAACTCTAGAAGGTTCCAGAAGATACCACGCCGAAGCTTGGGCCAAATGGCCATGAAAGTGGGCTAGCCGGCCCAAGCCCTAGGCCAGCCGGCCTACTCCAGAGTTTGTTTGCCCTCTACCGCCTCGTATGCATTTCTAAGATCTACACCGTTAATTTAAGATGGTTTATAGTCGGTGCATCCAACGGTGATCGAGGGAATTAACACTGATTGATGACATGGCGATTCCTTGCCCCCTACTCCACCTCGGCCTATATATAGCAGCCCCTACCCCCTCCCTAGAGGCAATCCTGAAACCCTAATTCATATCATGAGGATAAGAGCCAGCTATCAAGAGAAGATTAGTCCTCCATAGGATCTAGTCTTATAAATAATAGTGAGATAGAGAGTGAGGGGAGAGTTTGGAGGAGGTGTTGGCCTATCGGTGCTCTCTTTACGGCTTGTAACTTGACGGATTCAAGTTCTACCTGAGATTGCATTTGAGATTTATCTGGTAATCAACTTCTGATTCAAGTAAGCATCTTATTTATATTGTTATTTAGGTTCACGACTCACTTTTGAGTGCTTTATTCTCTTCCTAAGGGGGAGTAGAGTATTAATCATAAGTGTAAGCGTGGTGCTTAAACTTAGGTTAATCGTGGATACACCCTGCATTCTAGAACGTGGTAGATCACGTGAGTGACATAAGTTCTATATAGCCTGTACTATATAGCTTCGATGATCCTTTGTAGTCCACCTCCCATCTGTTGGCGCACGTAGGACGCGGTTGTGAAGACAAGCATCCTTTGCTGGTGTATTTCCCTAGGAATGTCCCTAGTTGAATAGTAGAAGACATAAGCTTACCCAAGTCAGAACTAGAGAACTTTAGTTATCCTCTCTATGCTCATATTTATCCTAACCATGTTGCTACCCTTAGTTAAGTAAGATCATCGTTAGTCTCACACATTTCCTTGTAATACCTTTGGGTGAAAGCTATAGCGGTATCCGTGCTCTTAAGGATTTATCTGTATCGTTAAATATACCAACAAACTTTCTAGCGCCGTTGCTGGAAAAACGGTTGTTGAATTAACTTTGAGCCAAGCTTAACATTTTATTTTACTTTTTCTATTAACATGGATTCCACTCCTATCTATCAATATGCTAAACCCACGAGTACAAACCTAGAACCACCAAAATCTTAAGAGCCCATCCTAACACCTGGCTTTGAGCTGCGCCCGTGTTTTATAAAATTAATTCAGGATAAATCCTTTTTGGGAGAAAGCAACGAAAACCCATACTCACACCTATAAGAGTTTGAACATACCTGTGCATGCTTGCGTATCGCTGGCATGTCTGACAAAACCTTAAGATGGAAGTTGTTTCTGTTCTCTTTGACGGGAAGAGCTAAACATTGGTACAATCAAACCATAGGAAGTATGCAAGGAGATTTGGAAACGTTATGCTCTAAATTTTGTTTATGTTTCTTTCGCATCTCTAAAGTGGTTAGCCTTTAGAAAGAGGTTCTAAATTTCAGGCAACTAGAAGAAGAATTTCTTGGTACATCGTGGGATCATTTTAATGAACTTATCATCACTGGCCTAGACCTTGCCATTCAAGACCCTGTACTTCTTCAACATTTTGACATAGGTCTTAGCAAGGATTCCATGGAATCCCTTAATACAACCTGTAGAGGAGCTTTTCTTCATCTATCTGCTAGTGAAGCAATATCTATGCTTGATAGAATTAGTGGAAAGACTCTCTGCACTAGCATTCATAATGAACTCCCCAAGGAAGAGAATGAATCATCTCCTAAACAATAAGAGGAAGTTTTGATAGCCAAATCACAACCACTCCAATCCCAAGATTTAGCTATCAATCCCGAACCATCAATACCCAAAATCCTCAAAGGGAAGAAGAAATTCAACCTTTTGAAATTTCTTATGAGGAAGACCTCTTTGATGCTGATTTTGGGAAAAGCTTAAACTTCCAGTTCCACAAGAGACCTTCTAGCAAATATAATTCAAATCCTCTCAAGAAGGGATCTCTTGAAAAGCGTCCTTATTCCCATATAGGACATTGGGAAGAACACAAGGGTGGCATGTCTAGTGAAACCATAGAAGAAGAGCGAAGCTATCTAGAAGCCATTCCTATTCTCTCCCTTTCTATGCCCATATTAGATGTCTCATCTGATCACATCTCTAATTCCATCCTTGATTCCTCTTATGCTCTTTCTCCTAAAACTCATGATGATCCTAGAAATCCACCAAGACACCCTAAGCATGGGAGTCATGAAGGCCACAAGGATGACCAAAAAGAGCAACGACAATGACTAGAATGTATTAAGAACTTGTATGTCGTTGCTAAAGAATGGATGGACAAGAACAAAGCCTTATGGGTAGAATCCAAACTTGGCTTAGATCCAAACGGTGAGCTTAAATCAATCTCTTTAATAAACATGACTTATCCAAGTTTGGAGGAGGACCTTAGACGAGATCAACCCGAGAGCCACCAATCCATAGGAAATCTTGGACAATAAAACTGTCCAATGAATGTCATAGGCATGGAATGATGGAGATAATGTTTCTGCCTATAGACATTCATGAAGAAACACCCTTAGAGCTTGAAAAGAAAGATAACATCAACGAGCATGGAAGTTATTTCATGAACACCTCATCAAATCCATGCTCGCATGAGAAATCTCCTGAATTAATTGGTCTCTCCAACATTGCCACACACGAGATCTTCAACCCCCTCATTCTCCTTATTCATAAAGACTTTGAAAGGGTGGTTGTAGATGCATATGTTTATCATAAATATTGCAGATCTTGTTGTGTAATCTTTAGATAGGTACACAAAGGTTGATGTTGGAGGGGAAACCACTTCACCAACTTGAGTGCAATTAGAAGGTTCTCCAAGGATGAGCTTTTGTCCTAAAGCAAGCACTTTCAGGCAGGTAACATGAGCTTTCACTTTTTGTTGTAATACCCTTGTGAAGTAAGCCTAGAAATATAATTGTGAAAATATTTCTTTGGGTATTTTTGTCACTAACCATTCTAGGTTTGAAGCAAAAAGAATGAAGGATGACAACGCCAGGTATGTCCAACCAACCATCATGCAACATTGAATCACATGCATCCAAACTTGATTTTGCCTTGCAAAATTCAAGTGTGGGGGATGAACTTCTCTAAAAAATCTTATGCCATGTTGCTAATTCATCTTGGTTGTCTCTATCTTTAAATCATGCTCAACTTGCTAAACAATAATCATGTTCATTCATCTCTATTTGAAGAAATCTCTATAATACTTTCATGCTACCTTTGTTTACTATAGTATGCATAGGTTTTGAAGTATTTTCATACACCTTTTAAATTAGGCATGGTGCTTAGTTTAAACTGTTTTCCTAAATTAAATTAGACATGGTGTTTAGTTCGATTCTTGAACCAAGAGGTGTGTTGATCTTACTTCCAAAGGCTCTTTAAATTAAGCATAGGTGCTTAGGTTAAAATGTCTTCCTAAATTAAATTAGACATGGTGTCTAGGTTAATTTTTGAGTTGATAGTATGCCATTAGTAGATACTGGATATTTTATTGGACTAACCCTATGCAGAAAACTTTTCATTCAATATTGGTAAGTCATGAGATGAATTCAAATCAGAGATGAAGCAAGACACAACTCATTCATTATAGATGTAAGAACTACATACCTCATTCAACATGGATGAAAGAACTGTAAGTACTAAAGTTCATTCACTTTGTCTTTTGCTACAAGTTACCTTTGTCTTGAGCCATGCTTGTATAAAACATGATCTCTATACTAAAGTAATCCCAAAACCATATTTTCATTAGCATAGAGGGAAATTATAAAATTCTAGACAAACAACCCGTGTTTCAAAATTGTATAGTCCTTTGGGTATGTGTTGTCCACTAATCCTTTGCAGGCATAAAACAATGAGTGAGGCAAAAGGTATAACAAGGTGTCAAAAGATTGAAGAGCAAAAAGACTGGCATGACAAAAGAATGAGAAAGAAAAGGTGAAATCTAGGAGACAAGAAGCTAATGAATAACTCATACTGTGAGGCTAGCCAAACAAGGAAAACTTCAAGCAAAAGGGAAGGACCATCATGAGTCATCTACCCTTCATCATATAGTGACATTACACTCCAATGACAAAGGTAACATCCTAAGGTAAATGGTATTATTTAAAAAGCTTTTCCTTGATTCTGGTAGGAACATAAATAAGAAACAAAATATGTTTGAGTTACAATTTACTTGATCAAACCTGATTAGCTCAACATGTCTTGTTCTTTAAGCTTGTTCCTAGCACCACTTTCTTGATCTCATAGTCTTAACTAAATAAACTGAAAAGTACACATCCTATCTTTGGAAGATGATAGTCATAATCATGTAAAGTCTAATACATTATGTGAAGATAGACAATCCTTCCATGGGTTAAGCAATTCAACCCTTTTAGCCAAATGAACTTAAATGCTACATTCATGCTCAATCTTTGATCTTATCACCCATGATATAAATGAACAAAGCACATAACATCAACTTCATCTTGTTCAATGTGTCTAAGGTTAGAGAAGAATAAATAAAGTTTTGGTCCTGTTGGTGTTTTCCCACAAACAGAGCCCATGCACTTGATCTCTACCTTGTTTTATGAGCAAGACGCACTTCAAGCAAAGTGTGGGGGAAGACATTCGATTCCCCAAATTTCTATAAGTGAAGGTCCTGAATCTGTCAAACCAAAATCAAAACTCACAACCAAGACAGGTTTGGCGGAAGAAGGTGGCATCACCATTAGAGGCGTCATCACAAGAATCCTCCTCTTCAGAGCAAACTAAGGTATTTAGTCAATAAACTTCATAAGGAGAAGTCCGGTTTGAAGGACTTAAAACACCAAACCCTCACCAAAATAGCTAGCTTAGGGGAGAAGCACTCCTATGTATCCAGGTATGTATTCTTTCCCCTTTTGTCTTAATTTTAGTTTCTTTTCAATAGTTAAAAAATTGATAAATAAAACAAATAAAAAGTTATCTTTATAATAAATATATATAACTATAGTAATAATGTGTGATCTAATAAAATTGAAAACAAAATAAAAAAGGTGTGTCTAGTTTGCTTTAATTTATTTTTAAGAGCTGAATAAAATAAAGAGGACTCTCAATGATCTCTAAAAATGGAAATGACAAATAGTAGCTCTATTATAATTCCTTTCAAATACCTAGTTTTCAGCCTCGAATTCTCTTGAGTTTTGGATACGACTGATTTGATATAAAGATTTACTCTGAACTTGAAACTCGTGGATAGCATATGCTTGATCTAAGTCTAGGTAATTGATGGATATGAAATGAGAAGGTCTAAGCTATTGTTTATCTTGTTCTAAGTGACACTAAAGTTCTAGAGATTTATCTTTAGAAAAACACAAAAATGCTACATGATGAGTTCCTATATGACAAAGCTTAAATTCCCACCAGAGCCATACTAGGAAAACCTCGACATATATGTTGCATGATTTTGCATTAAGTTTTGTCAAGCTTTGTTGACCCTTATGAGAGGTTTGTCATGCTCTTAAAATCAAGATCATGTACACACCACATATACCTGCTGCTCCTACACTAGGAGTACGCAAAAACATGCCTTACATCTAGATCCAACCAAAAATATTTTACTCCTACACTGGGAGTGAACACAAAACATGCTTGATAGGTTTTTCATCTACCAAATAAATGCTCCAAGTTATTATTGCTATCTTTCAAAGTTTTGTTGTAGAAAAGAGACATGGGGCTAAGCAAAAGTTATTCATAAAAAAAGAAGAAGAAAAAAGAGATGAAAAAAATGGACAAGTGTCTGAGATATTTAAAACAATAGGTACTTAGATGCCCGCCTAAAAACAGAAGAGAAAGAGAGATATATAAGATAGCCCTTGCTCTCTAGCAAATGTTTCTAAGTTTCTAAAGAGAGATATATTTTCAAGGAGCATGGTAGAATTAGGTTAGCCACCATATATATCCAGACACATGCACATCATGATTTAATTGTATGACTCAACTCTCTTTGGATCCATTGTTTGACTTTACAATATATGCATTGCAAGTATGCTCCAGCTTTCTCTCTACCTATGAACTCCACATAAGCTTTAGTTGTAGGAATAAAAAAAGGCATAACATCTTTACTGCCTTTGGTGAGGATCCACAAATATCACATATATTGAGAGACTTGAGAGTGTCATACAATGGAATCTTTGAGTTTTATTTTGAAAACTTATAAAAACTCCAAAACAATGGTGGAACAAATAACTTGAGACATAGTGCTTGACTTGATCGTTCTATCTTTCAATTGCTCAAGACCTAAGTAAAGGCTAAGAAGCCCCATGGTTGAAGGTAATATGGGTAAGTTTGAAAGTTAGATTAGTTTATTCTAATTCGAAGAAGAATTCTCGATTGGATGTCTATGTACTTTTGAGGTGTGAAAGCATTGTAGCAACTCATAATCCATTGCTGAGTTTATCTTTGCTTAGGGACTGGCAAAGGTTAAGCTTGGGGGAACTTGTTGATGGTCACTAACACCAATTATAAACCGTCAACATAACCTGCATTTATATTTAATTCCATCACCAAACATAGGTATAGGGGTTTAAACTAATGAATTCCATGAGCTTTGGTAAATATTTGTATGCAGGAGGATTTATCCAGAAAACAGCTCCCGGGACCACTGCCATACACTCCAAACAAGCAAACTGACGACAACAAGTGATTCAACCCGCGAAAACTATGGAAGACAACTCTAGAAGGTTCCAAAAAACACCTCGCCGTAGCTTGGGCCAAACGGCCATGAAAGTGGGCTGGCCGGCCCAAGACCTAGGTCGGCTGGCCAGCTTCAGAGTCTATTTGCCCTTTGTCGCCTCATATGCATTTCCAAGATCTATACCGTTAATTTAAGGTAGTTTATAGTCGATGCATCCAACGGTGATCGAGGGAATTAATGCGGATTGATGATGTGGAGATTCCTTGCACCTACTCCACCTCGACTTATATATAGCAACCCCTTCCTCCCTCCCTAGAGGCAATCCTGAAACCCTAATTCATATCATGAGGATTAGAGTCAGCTATCAAGAGAAGATTAGTCCTCCATAGATCTAGTCTTGGAGGGGGTGCCGGCTTGTTGGTGCTCTCTCTATGGCTTGTACCTTGGCAAATTCAAGTTCTATCTGAGCTTGCGTCTGAGATTTCTCAGGTAATCAACTTCTAATTCAAGTAAGCATCTTGTTTATATTGTTCTTTAGGTTCATGACTCTCTTTTGAGTGCTTTTTTCTCTTCCTAGGGGGTAGAGTATTAATCGTAAGTGTAAGTGTGGTGCTTAGACTTAGGTTAATCGTGGATGCACCCTACATTCCGAAAGGTGGTAGATCGTGTGAGTGACATAAGTTCTATATAGCTTGTACTATATAGCTTCATTGATCCTTTGTAGTCTACCTCCCGTCTGTAGGTGCATGTAGGACGCTGTTGCAAAGGAAAGCATCCTCTATTGGTGTCTTTTCCTAGTAATGTCCCTAGTTGAATAGTATAAGACATAACCTTACCCAAGTCAGAATTAAAGAACTTTAGTTATCCTCTCTATGCTCCTATTTATCCTAACCTTGTTGCTACCCTTAGTTAATTTAGACTGTAGTTAGTCTCACACGTTTTCTTATAGATACAATACTTGGAATACCTCTAGGTGAAAGTTACAGCGATATCCGTGCGCTTGCAGATTTATCTATGTACGTTAAATATACCAACATCCATCTCCTTATTTCATTAACTAAAATGAATCAAGCTTATAGTTATCTTCTCTGTTATGATTGCCAATCTTGATAGACGCGGCCTCTTTAACGATAGCTCCGTTCTTAGCCGTTCTTGTGCCTCATGACCGTAGCAACAAGCCATGTCATTTAGTGTGCTCTCTTCAAATGTTTCTTGTGAGTTCTCTGTTGTTCTTAGTTGTGTTTGTTGTCTATTTGTTCTGTTTGGTTGCTGCAAGTAGAGGAACCATGATCCGTTAGCACTAAAGACCAGGAGCTGAGGACTGACAGTCGAAGCAGAAGCTAGAAACCAGAAGATAGAAGCCAAAGACTTCTGAGCAGCTAAACTTTGGGAAAAAGGCAAGTGTAGGCACCATTTGATCATATTGCTCCTATTCATTTATAATTCATATACTTTCATTGCATGTGCCTAAATTATGCAAACCCTAAGGACATGACTAGCCCTTTACTTCATTCCTTGTGTAGTGTTGTTATGCTTGGGTGCTCCACTCACAACTATTACACGTTGATGAAAGTAATGATGACTAATGACTAATTTAATGATGATTATTGATTACTATGATGGTGATTAATGGCTACTATAATCATGGTGAAGTAAAGATGCTTTATAGAATCATGGTTGTGGTGATGAAGGGGGAATGGGTACTAGAGCTTGGCTTGGTTTTCTGGGGGTACCTTTGTCGGCCCTCCCTAAGGACCTGTTCGTGGAGCGACCACCTAGGACTTACCGTATAGCTTCAAGCTATATGGCTCTAGCTTGATGCAGTATCAGGACCTCTACTAGTAGGGTGTGACTTACTAGGTAGGCGCTACATGGGGGTTTAGGTTTTGAAGTATGGTAATTCGGGTCTCATGGCTATGGGGACGGTTGCAATGTGCCTAAGCTCTTCCAAGCGGGTTGCACTCTATTAGCTGGAACCTATGAACAGTCTCGTAGTGAAACCCTACCTGCTCACCTTGGTATTGTTTTGGGGAGTCGTGACCCTAGGCAAATGGGAATCACGACTTGAAGTGAAAGTGTACACCTCTGCAGAGTTAAAACTAATATATCAGCCATGCTCATGGACATGAGCGGCCCAGACTCTTACATGATTAGAATATGACTCACAATTGGACAGTGGAGGCGGATTTATGGATTGAGGTGGTTACCTCATGCTTTAGTGGGATCGCTATCCCATGCTCTTAAGTGGGGTCGCTACCCCGGGTTACTTTTGAGGTTGCTACCTCGGTAATAATGATGTTAACTTTACTCTATTAATTAAGGGTTGGGATATATCACTCACATTAGTAAACAGGTTGCTTTAATAAAAGTTTATCAACTAAAACACTAATCTGTAGTCAAATAGAGTCAACCTTTCCGTTGTTTAAGCCTTGCATTTCATTATACTTTCCTCCTATACTTGTTGAGTTCGACATGGACTCACCCTTGCTATTCCCCCACACCCCCAGTGTGTAGAAAAGTGTTGCTCAGAAAGATGATGATGTTGTGGAGTTTTTCTAGGGTCTGGTAGAAGTGCTTGGCATACGGAGCCCCCAGTCAGCCGTCCCTGAGAAGTATGGAGCCTTAAGAGAAGATTAGCATCTGTTCCGCAATACTCTGATAGTTGTAAGTGTTAAATATAAGTATGTTTTCCGCTATATAACATTATTTCTGATATTATCTATTCTGTTGTATGTGTGGACTTCCTGGGCACACATATGATGAGTGCTTGGTTCTCTTTGAAAAACCGGGCGTGACAGGAGCAGGTGGGGCTGGCAGCAACGTAGATGTCCCCCCACTCCAGGATCACCTTGTGTAGCCACAATGCAACCATTAGGCAGAGGTGAGGGAGAGCCGGCCGCAGACGATCCAAACCCCCAAGGATTCATTGTGTCAAGGCGCTAACAGCAAAAATCCTAAACCAAATCTAGCCTTAATGCGAGTATTGGCAGGTGGATCAGCACCAAACCCTGCACCCATCCTGCTACCGCCTAGGAAGCACATGCGATCACAGGGCATTTGGCTACACACTGGCCCCAGAATTGATCTATGTTTCTCCTGCAGCAAAATCACAAGTGCCAGAACTCGACATACCATTAGAAGATACAGAGTTAGGAACATGATGATCATGTAGAATTGCATCCCAGAAGCTAGCAAAGGGATTGAGCAGAGTATCAAGAAAAGAGATAGTTCGGCTTTCAAACGAGTTCTAGCGTTCGGATGCAGTTGTGAGAAAGGAAAAAACGTGCTCATTGAACACCACATCCTGAGAAGTATAGACACGCCCTTTTGTAGGATCTAGACACTTGAACCCTTTATCAGAATTGCTATACCCAAGAAAAACACATCTGTGAGAGCGAAATTGAAGTTTTCAAGAGTTATAGTGTCTAAGATTAGGCCAGCAAGCACACAAAAAGTTCCTTAGGAAAGTATAATCTGGTTTGTGTCAAGAAAGGCATTCAAGAGGTCTCATTATCAATAACCCTTGAAGGGAGGCCATTGATAAGGAAGACTGCCATGAGAAAAGCCTCATCCTAGAATTTGAGAGGCGTTGAGGCATGGACAAGCAAGGATAACCCTACTTCAACGATGTGTCTATGTTTGTGTTCTGCCGACCCATTTTGTTGATGTGCATGGGGACAAGAAACATGATGATTGATTCCTATTCTTTTGAAAAAGGAATTCAAGGATTGGTATTCACCTCCCCAATCTGTTTGCTTAGCCAAAATTTTACAATCAAATTGACGTTCTACTAGATTCTGAAAATCACGAAAGCATGGAAAACTTCAGATCTATGGCACAAAAGATAGATGCAAACAAATTTGCTATGGTCATCGATAAAACTGGCATAATAATTATTGGGCCCAACCAAAGTTGTAGTAGGTCCCCATACACTGAAAAAACAAAATCCAAAGGACTAGTAGACCTAGGATAGGGCAGCTGATGACTCTTTCCCTTTTGACATGCATCACAAATTGCATCTTTATTTGAACTCTTAACAAAAGGAAGCTTGCTGTGACTTAATTATAACCTGCTAGAGTACGGGAGTGGAAGCATGGCCTAGTCTAGAATGCCACAAGGACGCAGATGGCGAAGTGACACTAAGCACTTGTTTATTTGGTGTCAACTCAAAGGATAGAGGCTATCTTCACATCTGCCTCTAAGCAGGGTCCTCTTCGTCCCCTATTCCTTAATGTAAAAATTGATCGGGATGAAATTCAAGAAAGGCATTATTGTCACGTGTTAGGTGACGAACAAAGATCAAGTTTTTGTTGGCTGTTGGAACATGAAGAATGTTATTGAGATGAATTTTGCTAGCAAAGTGGGGTAATCCAAAAAGTTATGACCAACATGACCGATCTCCATACCTGCTCCATTGGAAGTGTGCACATGTTCATTGCCGATGTACTTGTCGCGGATGGTCAGCTTCTCGAGCTCGCCGGTGACATGGTCAGTGGCGCCAGAGTCCATGTACCAGTTGGTATCGACTTCATAGGATGTAGTCGCCGAGGCCATACTCTTTTGCAGGGGTATGGTGAAGGACATGTCGAACCACTTGAAGCAATGAATGCCAGTGTGCCCGTCCTTGCCTCAGAGTTGGCAAGTGACATTAGATGGCATGCCACCCTGGCTGCGTCCATCGCCGCGTCCTCCCATTTGGCCACCACGTGCAAAAGCACCACGGACTGCACCATGACCGCACGCATTGCCTCCACCACCGCGACCACCCTTGGCCATCATGTTGATGGAGGATTGATGACCGCCACTGTGGAGCTCCATTCTGTGTTCAAAACTAATGAGCTAGGTATACAACTCACTGACCAAAATTAGCTCGACCCGAGTGGTGATGGCAGACACCACCAAATTGAACTTGAGGTCGAGTCCCGTGAGGATGTGGGACACTGGCCAGCTCCTCGTCTTCAAGCTTCCCAGCAGATGCCATCTCATTTGCAAGGGCCTTCATCTTGGTGAAATATGCGTTCATGGAGGACGCCCCCTTGGACGCCGTCGTGAGCGCCATTCGTGTGCTGATCACACGTGCTTAGGACTGAGAGGCAAACATGCCCTCGATCGTGGCCCATGCCGCGGCGACGGTTTCCGCCATAGATATTTGCGAGAGGATCTCTCGCGACAGCGACAACAACAAGTACTTGAGGACCTGCTGGTCCTTGGTGATCTAGGTTTTATATTCTGGATTCGGGCAATGGCGCCACGTCCTTGTTCTTGCTGTCCATGAGCTGAGGAAGAAATGCCACCGGGGGTTGCGCGGTTGCGCCGATGCGCTGATGAAGCCGACGAACTGTGGTGCCCTCAGCATCGAAAGGTCATGGGCACACCACATCTGATGATTGTTGTGGGCGAGCATTTCGGTCAAGGAAAACCGTGAGAGGGAGATGCAGCCGCAGCGAAGGACGATGAGGACACCATTGGTGATTTCTGTTAGGAATTTGGCTCTGATTACCATGCGGAATAGATGATAATGGGCACTACTACAAAAAGCATTTTTAGGGGCGGCTGGTAACCCTTTGTAGGGGCGGTTTGGCCAGCCGCCCCTACCGAACCGTCTCTACAAATCATGCATTTGTAGGGGCGGTTCCCAGGCCGCCCCTACAAATCGATTTATAGGGGCGGTTGGTGATTGAGCCACCCCTACAAATAGATTTGTAGGGGCGGCTGGTATTACGAACCGCCCCTACAAATCTATTTGTAGGGGCGGCTCAAGAACCAACTGCCCCTACAAATCTATTTGTAGGGGCGGCTGTAGTGCCAGCTGCCTCTATAATACCTGTTTGTAGGGGCGGTTCAATCTAGAACCACCCCTACAGTACGTTTTCCCGCCAAAAAAATTCAAATTTACAATTCAAATTCGACTAGAACTATTTGTTTCTGCGTATTCCATCCAGCATCCGCGTTGCCGAACGCCCCACGACCAACGTTCCGAACTGCGTTCGCGTTGCCGAACGCCACGCGACCAACATTCCGAACGCGACTACAAGCACAATAGTATTATATAAAGTACAATTACAAGTCCAATTCGTAATGATATATATATACAATCCATCATTAAATATACAAATTTCATACACGTTGTTATCAACGTCCTAGAGCTAGCCTTTCAGTCTCACGAAGGTGTTGGTACTGAGGATTTGTACCTAAGTCAGACTCTCGATCATGGTAGGCGCCTCTGACGTGTATAATCTGGTCCAATATGAAGTTGCAAAGGTCGCCGACGAGCTCTAAGAGTTGGTCATCCTTGTATGGGTCTCTTTTCATTCCTTTCTCTTCTCTCCACTACAAGAAAACAAGTTTCAGTTTAGTATTTCATACCATTTATGAAGTTTTTATACTATGGGTGAAGAGGTTCAAACTTACCCTTAAGGGGTGTCTCCTGTAGGCACCGGTGTTACTCATCATAGAACATATATAGTATCCACAATGTACACTCCCAGGCCTCTGCTTGGGGCACTGTGTGTTTTGCATATGAAAATATTAGGTAATGCTTTTGACAGCCATGTAACGGAGTACTGAAGAAGTAAGTTACACTTACCGCACATAGTGTTTTTATAGCCAGCTTTTCCTTCCTCGCTGGATCATGCCTTCCATGATGATGAGAGACATAGAACCTAAATGCCCTGTTCGAATTATTTTAGAAAATACAACTTGTTAGTATGCATAAGTGAACGTTACAAGTATGTATATAGACATATAAGCTAATGAGGATTGTCGATATGTATACGTCTTGAGAATCGATATGAAGTCTTTGTATGTCACCGGGTCCTTATCTATTGAATCAAAGACCCATGCCATGCTCTTCCCGACATCGACGGCTATACAAATCCAGTGGTTGCTGCATGGATTTAATCATAGAACTAGATAAGCTCTTTTACATCGAATAAAATATATCGAACATAGCTTTAAGTTATAGTTGAACTTACTCGAAGTTGTATGGTAGCCATATAGTAGAGTGTTGTTGGAGATTTTTGAAAGCCAGAGCAATGTATGCCACAACCTTAAGGGACTCTTCCCTTAGCTTCGCACTACGGATGCGCTCTTTCTCCCAAAGAGTCTTTGCAGCTGCTAGCTCTTTGGCATCCAGTGTCCACCGTTTAGGGTAATTAAAATTTGTTTGGGCTATAGCTTGAGGGTCTACATACCCGGCTTTCACACTTGGCATTTGTTTGACAATGTGCACTTGCATTCTACAAATCACGGCGTGGGTTAGTTACAACAAAATTCAAAGATTACATTCATATCATATCGGGAGGACAAGGACTTATAGGCACCACATGCGAATTAGATTCATCTCCATTTCTCCCAGGTGAAAGCATGTGTGCATGTCATTGAAGTCAAAGACAATTTTCCCGGCTGGGCTTCCAAATGTGCCGGTGGGAAAGCATGCTTGTATGATATCTATGCTCGTTGGGAGAACACGCAAGTACCAATCATGGAACCTTCTCATTCCAAGTGGTAGGCGCTGGATGTCCTAGTTTGGTAGGAAGGGCTTGCCTCTTTCATATTTTTTCGGGCAATCCTTTGACCATTCGATGGCATCAACATTTGGATACTGCTTTGCAATTTGGTGAAGTTTGCTACTGACGGCCTCCTCAGAACCCCGTGATGGGACTTTTTTAACTTGGTTTTTAGGCTTGAACTGATCATGGGAATACCACTTGGACACCGACAAGACGTCTTTGATCGGAACATAAACTGGCCTTATGTGGATTGGAATCTTCTTTCGGAGTTCCCATTCAGGCACGTCCTCATCTTCTTGTGCATCACCTTCTTCAGGAGGCACTTGTTGTTCATGTATCGGTTGTGCTTGTTGAGAAGACTGTGGCATCTCATGATGCACTTGCCCGGTACGAGCTGGAGAAGGTTGTGGCATCTCATCAGGCACATGCTCGATAGGAGGCAGGGAAGAATGTGTCATCTCAGGAATGTGGGGGTCACGAGACGGTGAAAATATCTCCCCGGCCTCAACAACTCGCTCCAAATTTGGGAGAGGGGGAGGCGGCAAAGAAGCAGTCAATATAATGTCCCGTTTGTGCCAGAGGATGAACTGCCCCATAACGTCTCCGAGTAACACTAGCCCCTCAGGAGTTGCGTAGTCTATCCTCCACTGCATGAACTCGGGCTTCACTATATGCACCTCGACCCTAGTGTAGTCCGGCGGTATGTTATTATTGTGGTGTAAGCCACCGGGAGGATGTGCAACACCCGTTGCCACCTCCATCATAGTGTTCTGCCGGCCACTGAGAAACACCAAGGTGCAACTAGTAGGTTCCCATATGAGATCGACTGAGGTTGTGGCTGCAGTGGAACTTGGCTGCTAGGAACTTTCGAAGGGCTGCCAACTAATGCCAGTTCTCTTGGTGGCGTCACTAATATACGTGGCTCCATAGACATTCCTTGCTCCTCCAGCGCCTTCGCAACTAGAGCCATCACTTGGAGCTCAAGACTAGTCTCCTGGTCTCGGCCATGTTTCTTGTACATGTGCCTGTCCTCTTCGAATCCTTGCTTCCAAGTCATCCTTTTCCCTAGCCCCCTGGTGCAGCCTGTGTGCTCCTTGTTTCCCAAGCCAAGGCTAAGCTCGTCCCTCTCTCTAGAAGGATTGAATGAGCCCTTCTCTTTGTCTTCAGCATATTTCAGTATCCTTGATACCGCCTCTTGGGTCTCCGGCTTATCAAACTTAAGATTACTGCCGGATGGTTCTGTACTCCTCACATATATCTAGTTCCTTGAGCATACCTTCAACTTCGTCACATCGATATTCCCAGCAGCTGTGGCCTCTTCATCCATCTTTCTAAACTACTCTTCCTTGGCATAGTAGCCACCGGGGCCTAGATGATGGTGGTGTTTGTTCCTCTTTGCTAGCTCGGTGTTACGAGCACTGAGCTCCAATGCCTCCGCTGAAGTCTTCTGAGCCACGAGCTCCTCCCATTGACTAGGAGTTATTTTGCCAAACTCGTTGAAGGGAGTTAACCCCTTTTGGATATACTTCGTGTTAAGCTCTGACCTCCAACGTCGCAATGACTCTCCCATCATCCTGATAGAATTTTTTTTACCAATTCGTGCTTACCCTCTAGAAATCTAAAATTGACCTTCAGCTGCCTATCCCATAGTGCATTCTTTATGTTCTCCGGTACCTCTTTCTAGTTAGGGATTGCTGGGTTCAATTTATCTCTTACTAGGGCCCCGATCGCATTACGGAATCATCCTCTTAATTCCTTCGGCTCAAGGATCTTCCCTGCTGGCCCAACCTCCGTTATCACATAGCAAGCCTTATCTGGATATAGATTTCCTTTTCTATCCCCTTGTTTCCTCTTAGGCTTGGTAGTCGTGGTTGTGTCTTGAGTTTGTGGAGTAGAGGCATCGTGATCCGTCTCTGTGGTTGTTGCCTCTGCTCTCCTTTCCTCTACTCCGTCTTGTCCAGCGAGATGTCGCGGACGTCGACGTCGTCTTTTCTGAGTTTCAGGAGGGACCTGTATATAGGACAGGTCAAAGTGTTAGCAGAGGTAACATAGCCAAAGCTTTAGCAAAATTTATAAGCTAAGGCTTCTTCCCTACCTCCTCGTTCGGGTCAAAATCCTTGTCCAAATCTTCCTCCGTTGGCCTCCTTCTTGCTTTAGGTGGGAAAGGATCCTCGGGACTTTCATATCCCTCTTCTGACTCATCATCCTCTTCTTCTTCGCCTTCAGCAGCCTCTCCTTCAGGGCCTTCCTCCTCGTCACACTCCTCCTAAGTAAGCATCACTTCTAGATCTTTTTCTACCTCGTTATTGAACTGTTCCTGAGTAAGCGGGTCCTCTAGTGCTTGCTCCTCAAGGGTTGGCTGCTCATCATGCTCGGGGCATCGAGCTGCACGGTCTGTTGTCCGCGACATTATTTCACGCTTTGTTCTAAAAGATGCAAGAAAGTGTGCTTTAGGTACGCGAGAAGGTATAAGAAATCAAAAAGGTCTATAAACCAAAGTAGTCCTATAAAACAACAATATAAAAAAACGAGAAGTAGCAGTGGTAGAGGCCTCAGAAACATGTCAATCATCATCTGATCTTGAACTTGGAGCATCAAGGCATCATAACAGAGAAGAGAGGAGAAGGTAATGTAGGGGCGGCTGCTAATGATGC
This sequence comes from Miscanthus floridulus, assembly GCF_019320115.1. Classification (NCBI taxonomy): domain Eukaryota; kingdom Viridiplantae; phylum Streptophyta; class Magnoliopsida; order Poales; family Poaceae; genus Miscanthus; species Miscanthus floridulus. Next base: position 72,494,981 of record NC_089598.1, read on the forward strand.
CAAGTTCCTCACAAGTTCTTGATCATCAGCTCATATTCCATATAATGTATGGACTTGGACAATTTCATCATTAGCAAAACAAAGGAGAGGAGAGGAGAGGGGAGATTTGGCAAAAAAAAAGCAACTGCTGCTTAACAAACATAGTGCAGCAGCTGATGGAAAAATACAGGACAACAAGTCCTGGGCGAGTCCTGGGAGATTTGGCAAAAAAAGCAACAGCAACCAACAGTTAGTAGCTAGAAGTAGCAAGTAGTAGTAGTAAGTAGAAAGTAGTAGAGTAGAGTAAGTGTAGCAGTAGAGTGGTAGTAGTAGAGTAAGAGAAGCAGCCACTTAGGAGTAGTAGTAGGAGCATCAATGAAAGAAGAGCAGCAGTAGGAGTAGCAAGTAGAGGGAGGAGTAGTAAGAGGAGGAGTAGAAGGAGGAGGAGGAGTAGGAGCAGGAGGAGTACTAGTAGGAGTAGTGGTAGGAGTAGTAGTAGTTAAGTAGTAGTAGTAGCAACAGCCACTACACACTAGCATAAGCAAAAAAAATAGAGAAGGAGTGGTAGTAGTAAGAGGAGGAGGAGTAGGAGGAGTAAGAGGAGTAGGAGGAGGAGGAGGAGGAGGAGTAGTAGTAGTAGTAGTAGCAGCAGCAGCAGCAGCAGCAGCAGCCACTACACACCAGCAGTATATAAGCAAAAAAAACAGAGAAGGAGTGGTAGTAGTAGAGTAAGAGCAGCAGCCACTTAGGAGTAGCAAGTAGTAGTAGTAGTAAGTAGAAAGTAGTAGAGTAGAGTAAGTGTAGCAGTAGAGTGGTAGTAGTAGAGTAAGAGCAGCAGCCACTTAGGAGTAGCGAGTAGTAAGAGGAGTAGTAGGAGTAGTAAGAGGAGTAGTAGTAGGAGTAGTAAGAGGAGTAGGAGGAGGAGGACGAGGAGGAGGAGTAGTAGTGGTAGGAGTAGTAGTAGTAGTAGTAGTAATAGTAGTAATAGCATAAGCCACTACACACCAGCAGTATATAAGCAAAAAAATAGAGAAGGAGTGGTAGTAGTAGAGTAAGAGCAGCAGCCACTTAGGAGTAGCGAGTAGTAAGAGGAGTAGTAGGAGTAGTAAGAGGAGTAGGAGTAGTAGTAGTAGTAGTAGTAGTGGTAGGAGTAGTAGTAGTAGTAGTAGCAGCAGCAGCAGCCACTACACACCAGCAGTATATAAGCAAAAAAATAGAGAAGGAGTGGTAGTAGTAGAGTAAGAGCAGCAGCCACTTAGGAGTAGCGAGTAGTAAGAGGAGTAGTAGGAGTAGTAAGAGGAGGAGTAGTAGGAGTAGTAAGAGGAGTAGGAGGAGGAGGAGTAGTAGTAGTAGTAGTAGTAGTATAGTAGCAGCAGCAGCCAGCCACTACACACCAGCAGTATATAAGCAAAAAAATAGAGAAGGAGTGGTAGTAGTAGAGTAAGAGCAGCAGCCACTTAGGAGTAGCAAGTAGCAGCAGCCACATGGTCGAATTATACAAAATCTCAGAACTGTACAACACACCAGCAAAGATAGGATAAAATCATGAAATTTTTAGGACAACAAAGATACTTAAATTATCTACAACTTTTATATTATCTAGGTTCACATAAAAGGTCATTTAAAGCATGAAAACATTTTTCTAACCAAAACTATACCAGCAGGAATTTTTAAGCACACAAATCAAATGTTCTTTTATGCATTTCAGTACTCTTAAAGACAGGTCATTTAAACTGATGAAGCAATAGTTTTAAAGGGTGGGGGCTCAATCTTCAGGGGGAACTTAGAAAGCTTAGGAAAGAACTTCAAGAAGAATTGATTACTCTTGAAAATTTAGAGGAAACAAACTCTCTTTCTATAGACCAGTGGCAAAGGAAAACCTGGATTATCAGTGAAAATCTTAGACTTCTTAAACAAGAAGAGCTATATTGGTATAACAGATCCCATGAAACATGGTTGTTGAATGGTGACCTAAACACCAAATATTTTCATAGAGTTGCTAGTGGAAGAAAAAGGAAAAACATGGTTGTTGAATGGTGACCTAAACACCAAATGATCATTCAGACCATCAACTACTAGGTACCACCAACAGAAATGAGCCAATAGGAGCAGCTAGCTCATAGTTACAAGGACAGATTCAACTTTCATTGAACAACAGACATTTTAAGATAGTGGATAGTTGCAGTTTAGGTAACTAAAAATGTTGGCATGCAACATCCCAAGCAATAAAACAATCAATGTTGCCATAACAGCGACAAGCAGTTCTTTGAAAAAAAAAACAGTTCCTAGCTAGATGTCAGTAGCAAATGTCCTAATAATATCATGGTTTAGTTTTGTGTATTGCGGAAGAGAAACCTTTAATAGATACATATCTAGCATACACAGCGGCAGAAATTTCTAGCACAACAATAACCCCTTGGAACCTTAACCCTTTTACCAGAACAGAAAGAGTGCAGGTTAAATCATGATGTACAGCATAAAGAGTTAACAACTGGCACAAAATGGAGGAAATGCTCAACAGATGTATGGCAACCTTAAGAACAAGCCAGCCTACTTCAGAATGACATCTAGCAGGCAAAATTACTAAGAACAGATCATGCAAGATCAAACAGCTTCATGGTTTTCACGAATCATTTTCACCATAGCCTTGAGTAAAGTTGCATCAAACCAGATCTAACAGCTTGATGACCGAGCAGTTCTACTAGATTAACACACAAGCTATTGAGCAGACTCGCAAGGCAAAGCTAGCAAGAATCACCAGGCGGAGGCAGGGGCGGAGATCACCTGCGTGGCTTGTGGCAGGCGGGGTTGAGCTCGCCTGTGCGCGCGTGGGGCCCAAGGGTGGTGCAGGAGGCGGGCGCCGGAGCCGGCGTCATCGGCGTGCGGGGGCCGGGGGCGGGGTGCCGAGAGCCTGCGTCGTCGGCGTGGGGGGCAGGAGTCGGGGGCGGGCGCGGGGCGCCGGGAGCCTGCATCGTCGGCGCGCGAGGGCGGGCGCCAGGGGCCGGGGGCGGGACGCCGAGCGCCGAGGGCTGGTGTGGGCGGGCGCGGGACCGGCGGCGGGGCCGGTAGCGTGGGCAGCGGTGGAAACCCTAGGCAGCCTGATGGCGTCGGAGGAAGAAGACAGCGCCCAGACGATGACTCCCGTGCGCTACCCTCCAATTTATACTAGGTATCATTTGTAGGGGCGGTTCCTGATCCAGCCGCCCCTACAAATACATTTTTAGGGGCGGTTCCTGATCCAACCGCCCCTACAAATTTTTTTTTTAAATTATAAATTCTATATTTTTATATCATAAAAACACAATTATAAATTCTACATTTTGTTCAAACTTTTTCAAATGAAAAAATGGACTATATAAGTATTGTAGATCTTGATGAGATGAACAACCTTGTTATTCAGAGTTTTTTTATCTGAGGTCATTTAGTGTCTCATTTGAGCAAGTTTGACCAAGTCAAATTTGGTCAAATAAAAAAACAACACTTTGACTCTAGTATTATGAACTCTAAATAACTTCAAATTGAAAAGTTTTGAATACCAAGTTTGATCATCTCAGCAAGATCTACAATTGTTGTTTTGGTCAACTTTCCATTTGAGAAAGTTTGGATGGTTCAAATTTGTGATTTTTAAATTTCGACGCCTACAAACTAGTTTTCGGAACCCTAGGTTATCTCAAATTGAAAAGTTTTGAATACCAAGTTTGTTCATCTCATCAAGATCTACAATCCTTATATAGTCCATTTTTCATTTGAGAAAGTTTGAACAAAATGTAGATCAAATTTCACAAGTGTGTGACATAGTTTCAGAAAGTCTATGAGATTCAAGAATTTATGGCTAGTGTTTAATAAAACTTTCTCAAATGGGAAAATAAGCTATGTAAGGATTGTAGATATTGATGAGATGAACAACCTTGTTATTCAGAGTTTTTCATCTGAGGTCATTTAGTGTCTCATTTGAGCAAGTTTGACCAAGTCAAATTTGGTCAAATGAAAAAACAACACTTTGACTCTAGTATTATGAACTCTAAATAACTTCAAATTGAAAAGTTTTGAATACCAAGTTTGATCATCTCAGCAAGATCTACAATTGTTGTTTTGGTCAACTTTCCATTTGAGAAAGTTTGGATGGTTCAAATTTGTGATTTTTAAATTTCGACGCCTACAAACTAGTTTTCGGAACCCTAGGTTATCTCAAATTGAAAAGTTTTGAATACCAAGTTTGTTCATCTCATCAAGATCTACATTCCTTATATAGTCCATTTTTTCATTTGAGAAAGTTTGAATAAAATGTAGATCAAATAGAGTCATCTGGATGTTGCAATAGAGTGGATGTTCAAATAGAGTCATCTGGATGTTGCAAAGGGTAGTCTCACACACATGCATAAAATGTAGTATCACACACATACAAAAATATGTAGTCTTACACACGTACACAAATATATAGTCTCACACGCAAGCATAAATGAAGCCTTACAAACACACACAACTAGCTAGCCCACTGTAACGACTTTCCCATTAACACCTTTTCGTTCCTATGGCATTATATCTTTGGGGATGTTCTTTTCCACAACACTGATCTTCTTAGGAAAGTCTGTGAATAACGGCATCTCATCATAGTTATTGTAAGCTTCAACATCGTCCACGCCATCAACTCCAATAATGTGTTGTTTCCCGGAGGCAACCACGTGCTTTGTCTTCTTCTTCGGGGGGAGGTTACTTTGTGGGTCAGACATATAGAAAACTTGTGCGACACGTGAAGCGAGCACCCAAGGGTCATCTTGGTAGCCTAGATTCTCGAGGTCCAGGACTCTCAATCTAATCTCGTTCAGTTGGTGTTGTTTGATCCAGCGGCATCGAAACAGGGCCACCGTTATATCCCTTCCATAGTCAAGTTCCCATATCTCTTCAATGATGCCAAAGTATTGGATCTTTCGCCCTAATCCATCGAGAGCCTCTATTCGAACACCGCTGTTTTGGTTCACATATTTACTATCCTTTGCGTGGGTATAGTACGTGTACCCATTGATATCATAAGTATTCCAAGATGTAACTTGTCTCGATGGCCCCTCCGCCAACCTACTGATGGTAATAGAGTCTATGGTTTCTCCAGGCGGTATGTTTTGGTCCTTCAACCATATAGTTAGTCGTTGCTTGTGCTGTTTCATGACCCAATCATCCGAACGGCCATTTCTCTCCGCCATAATGATAGCCAAGTGTTCATCAATATACGGTTGCATCAGTTGTGTACTCTGCAATACACTATAATGCGCCCAACTCACCTCTTTGTAATCATGGTCGATGAACACTTTTCTACCACTGGTGCCCTTCCCAGCCAGCCTACCCTTGTGACAAGAATCGGGTTTACCAATCCCTTTCTGTACTTTTAGGTACTCTTGACAGCACTCGATGACTTCTTCAGTACTGTAACCCTCTATCATGGAGCCCTCTGGGTATGCTCGATTATGCATGTATCGACTTAAAACCGACATGAACCACTCATAGGACCACATTTCATGCAAGTAGCAAGGGCCAAGCGCCTATATCTGATGAACCATGTGAATCATAAGATGTGGCATTATATCAAAAAAAGCAGGAGGTAAACACATCTCCAGTTGGTTTTGTGTCTCCACCACAAATTCATGTAGGTCACTCAGCTCTTCCTTGCCAATCGTCTTCTGTGAGATCTTCGAAAAGAAGTAGCACATGCGGGTGATGGCCATTTTCAAGAACTCTGGCTTTATAGCCCTGATTGCAATAGGTAGAAACACTATCAGCATCACATGGCAATCGTGAGCCTTGCAGTGTGTTATTGACAAGTCCTTCATCGACACTAGCTTCTTCACATTTGCTGAAAACCCAGTCAGGACTTTGATCCCCCTCAGGAAAGTGCATATAGCTCTCTTCTCGTCTGGTGTTAGGTTGAAGCACGCCGCGGGCAGAGTGTATTTTCCATTAGCCTCAGGTACCGGGTGAAGCTGTGGCATCATGTTTAGCTGCACCATGTCTTTCCGTGCTTTCAGACCATCCTTTGACTTGCCTGTGTCCATCAAGGTAGCAATGAGACTCTCAAAGACATTCTTCTGTACGTGCATAGCATCAATGGCATGGGGGACCTCCAAGTCTGGCCAATAAGGCAGATACTGAAAGAAGATCGATTGTTTCTTGAAAGGTACGCCTTCGATAGGAGGTGTGCTTCTATCTCTGTTCATCCCATCTGGATTCTTCTTTCCATAGACGACGCGTATATTTTTCACCATTCTGTACACATGTTCTCCGTTATGACGTCTCTCCGGAGGGGGTTCAATCTCCAGGGCATTGTCATAAAATCTAAAGAACAATTTGCTGCGGTACTTGTGACTTGTCTTTAATAAGCGTCGGTTCCTTAGGTAAACTATCTTCTTGAATGCATCCAGGTACACCCATGTAGTACCATCCAAGCAAACCAAGCATCCCGTCTTCCCTTTGATCTGTCCAGACAAAGCAAACAACATGGGGTAATCATTGGTAGTAACAAATATTATTGCTCTACATATGAAGTCCTCCTTTCAGAACGTATCATACATCTGCTCCCCATGCCTCCATAGTCTCTCCATTTCTTGTATCAAGGGCTCGAGGAACACGTCTATATCAATGCCTGGTTGTTTAGGGCCAGAAATAAGAATAGTGAGGAGAAGGTACTTTCTCTTCTAACACAACCATGTTGGGATGTTGTACATGGTCAAGATCACTGGCCATGTGCTGTGGTTGCTCATCCTCTCATTGAAGGGATTCATTCCATCGGTGCTCAGGCCAAACCGTACATTCCTTGGGTCATCGCTGAATTCTTTGTGCTTCTCATCAAACCTTTGCCACTGACTATAATTAGCCGGGTGTGCAATCTTATCATCATCCACCTTGCGCTCATCATCCCACCATGTCATGAGTGCGGCTTCTTTAGAGTTTAGGAACATACGTCTCAAGCGGTCGGTCACTGGCAGGTACCACATTACCAGGGCAGGAATTCTTCTCTGCTTTGCATCGTTGCCTAATGGAGTGTCCTCTGGGGGCTGAGATTCTTGTACTACCTTTTTTGTACCCTTCTTATTCCTCTTTTTCCCCGTGGATGGTTCGTCCCCACCGTAAAGGTCATTGTTCTTGTACCGGCTGGCCCCACACCGGGGACATTTATCCAATGACTTGAACGTTTCACCACGAAAAAGTATACAGTGGTTGGGGCATGCACGTATTTTTTCAACCCCCATTGTCAATGGACTTATGATCTTCTTCGCTTGGTATGTGTTGGCGGGAACTGAGTTTGGTTGTGGCAGCACCCATGACAGGAGATGCAATAGATCATTGAAACTACAGTCTGACCAGCCGTACTTAGCCTTCAGGATGAGCAGCTCAAGCATGAAACGTAGCAATGTCCAATGTGTCGGACAACCCTTTTCAACACCATACACAGTCTCCTTCGATGCTTTTGTCACTCTTTCCAAATTTTCTAGACCTTTCGGGCTATTTAGTAAAATCTCTGGTCCAAGGGTTCGAATCATGTCATCTAAATCATCTTCAACTCCGACACATGCTCCACCATCATTATTGGCACCACCTTTGTCGTTACCATCCCAACCACCAGCATCACCACCTTGTTCATTGCCAAACTTGAAATCCATTTGTGCATCAAGCTCGGCTGAATATTGGGACAGGGATTCTATGGTTTCATCGTCGTATTCCTCCTCATCCTCGTCGTTAACAATAACCGTTTCACCATGATGAATCCACACTGTGTAGTCCTCAACAAATCCTCGTATAATCAAATGTGATCTGATGATAGTCACATCTGTCCATGCCATACGGTTCTTACAATCTTTACAGGGGCAAATAATTATATCCTTATTCTCTTTCAATGTCGTTGCATGCTTCGTTGCGGCTTCAATAAATTTATCCACCTCTTCACGGAAACCTGCCTTGAACCTTAACGAACCATACATCCAAGAGTTCCTGTACTCCATCTTTTACAACAACAACAAAATAAACATTAAAGGACTACTTATTCAGATATATATAAAAATTAATCAAAGTAATAATTATTTGAGAATAATTATATATACCTCAGATATATATGAATATAAATCTAATATAATTACATGAAGCATACAAACACACCATGGTAGAGGAAAATTAATTAATGGCCCATTTATCCATAAATAATTAAAATACATATTTATTGATTACAATAAACAATTTCAAAGACAACAATTAGCAATAATTATACTTTACACAATATCTTTCGTACAAACCCTAGTCCAATTTTATCAAACATAAATTTACAAAAACGAAATTAATAAAAAAACCAAACCCTAGATCTAGATCACATGCACATGAAACATCCATAAAACTAACTAATGGTTCACTAAAATCAAGAAACATGGACCAAATAAGGGTATGATCTTGTTCCCCTCCCTAATTTACCCTAGTACATTTAAAAGTTGGGTCTAATTTGCTCATAAATAGCTCAAGCACCATAGAAGAGAGAGAAAAACAAAACTCTAATTATTCACTAATCAACCATTAAAACTTTAAAAAAAATGTGGAATAGCATTTTCTTACCTTCTACAACCTCTGCACCAAAGGATTTGAGACCAAAACCTTCTCCCCTTAATAGAGCAATTTTTGGGAGGTGCCCAAGCCCTCCCCAACTTTCTTTCACGGGTTGGAGTGAATGACCCGAGGAGGAAGAAGGTGCTGCTTCAGTTTTATATGGGGGTCATTTGTAGGGGCGGCTGGTGATTGAGCCGCCCCTACAAATAGAAGCTATAAATACGGGCCATTTTTAGGGGCGGCTTAATCACCAGCCGCCTCTACAAATACCATTTCTAGAGGTGGCTGGTGATTGAGCCGCCCCTAAAAATCATACTCCATTTGTAGGGGCGGCTCGTATCACCAGCCGCCCCTGCTGTTCCATTTGTAGGGGCGGCTGGTGTCTGGGCAGCCGAGCACGCCACTGTAGGGGCGGCTCCATCACCAGCTGCCCCTAAAAAAAAAATTGAACCGTTGCTAAAAATCGTTTTCTACGTAGTGGGGTATAACGAGTTGCCTCACTATATACCAGGAACAACCCCTGGTGTGGCTTGTACAACAATCAAGTACAACAACATATAGAGATACACCCATGACAAACTAATCTACTTGGATTACAAGACAAGTAACACGCCTAACCAACCCTCTAGAGCATATCCGCATATACATATGTTAACACACTACACACAGTACAACCCAATGCGACAAACAAGGACCAAACACGTACGTACGCGCGCGTACATTACTACGCCTTCTACAACGCCTGCATGCACATGTGTCCACGTCATTACTCTCTCGTCTTAATTTCCCTCGGGCTCGTCGGAGCAGCCGACGTGAGCGGCGCGTCGCCGTGGTGTATGGGGTCTGGGCCGGAGGGCACCTCTCTCTTGTTGCCGCCAGCACCGTCGTCACGCGGCGTGAACGACGCGAGCGTCGGCCGACGGCCGACGACTAGGCCGCGCTGCTGCCTCTCCCAGTAGGCCACATTGCCGCTTCCTCCGCCACCTCCATTGACAGCGGCGGCAACACCAACCACATCACCCATCGTCTGCCGCCCCAGGCGTGCCGCTTCCGACGTCGTCGTCCAAGAAGCAAAGAGAGCGCAGAACAGGAAGGCAGCCATCGCCACCGTTGCCATCCTTGACGCCATCGTATCGATCACCAAGCAAGCTAAGACGATCTAGTTATATATATTATATAATATGAGTGATCGAGAAACAAAGGATCTATAGCATGCAGAAACAACAATATATATTTGTTGTCTACATACAGATGGTGATCGATCGATGTGGTCAAACACATGAAGCCCAAGACCCATATATATACACATACACACACCCCGCTTCAAAGCCAGGCGAGGAAGCAGCAAGGAAGAATCATTTTAACTAACCGATGGTTAGTTTAGTATTGGTACTAATAAGCCAGTCTTATTCGAGAGTTTCATGACGTTATTCCAAAACTGTCATGTCACATACTCCCTTCGTTCCAAATTATGAGAGTTTCATGACGTTATTCCAAAACTGTCATGCCATATACTCTCTTCGTTTTAAATTATAAGTCATTCCAACTTTCTTAGAAAATCAAAACATCTCAACTTTGATCAAAATTATAGAGAGAATATAAAGATTTATGACATCAAATATATATACTATAAAAATATAATTAATGAAGAATCTAATGATACATATTTGATATTATAAATATTATTATTTTATTATATAAATTTGGTCAAACTTGAAATGCTTTAAACTCTCCAACAAAGTTGGAATGCCTTATAATTTGGGACAGAGGGAGTAGATTGAAATGAAACATGTACGAAACACACACTTTTAATAGGAAGTTTCATTATATGGTCTCATATACATTTAATTTATGACTCATCGATAGTTCTTAATCGTGCCAAGTGAATTTCATCTCCATAAAACTCAATTCTCTCTCCTCTTAAAAATATTACCACAACATTAAAAGCGTTTATGCAGCAACTTATTCATCATTACAAATAAAACTCTAAAGATACTTCCACTAAAACTAGCGTAAATTACTCAAGTAAAGCTGCAGCAGGCTGGATCGAAAATGCCATGTCCTTTTTGGAGGGAGGAGATCCAATTGCGGAAAGGTATAGTGGGGGTCGCTTCGGAATCGCAACGATCAGCATGCATGGCCACTTGCACACGAGTCCGTCCAGGGCTGGCAGTTAATCGTGGGCACCCGGAAGCATTAATTTAGTGTAACTAGTGCAGCGTCCCTCGTTATCCTGTCGAATCCTGTTTCGCTCATGGAAGTCAAAAGGACAACTTTGGTTGTAATAATTGTAAGAGGAGGTGCGATCACACTATATAGTATAGTAGTATGTCACAAAATGACAAAACTACTCCTAAATACCTAGATTGAACTCTGAAAGTGTACGTGCACTAATGCACTGCACGCTACATTTGACTGCATGCATGCGCATGCCACCGACGACCGGATCTCGTTATTTGGAGATCAGATATGCTTGTGGTTGCTATAGGTTTTGCTGTACTTACAATCATATGTTTTGGCCACAGTTTTGCTTCAAAACTGTATATATAGTTTACAGGGCCATTGGAGAATACATTTAATTTATGGCTGATCGATATTTATACCTACCTAATATTAATGAGTGATCCGTCCATTTTTTTTACCTTTTGAAATGCTATCGTGTCGTCGTGCCTCATATGTGATTTGGGCTCAGGACCTGTGCTCATACAGTCTGATTCTAAAACATATTGGACTCCTTCAACGCACGGACACGTTTGCCAGTATGTACAAGATTGGCAGATATGAGATATATATATATGTAGTAATATGTGGTCTTAAAGCTCATAATTAGTTAGGTATCTTATTGGATCTTGTTGGATTTCATTGAAATCATAAGGTGTAATAAATGGTAGTTGCTATAAAGGATTAATCATGTGTGGGTAATTGACCGGAAATTGGCGCATCTTATTAAATAGGTGACTGTTTCTACATCTGTTATGAGGTTAACTCAATTTTTGGAGGCTAGCCACACGTGATGCCAATAAGATTTTGCACTCCAAACTATGTTTGAGTAGATCATGAACCAAGAGAAGGAAGAAAATTAGTGGGGGCAGGAGCAACAAGGGTCGGAGTGAGTGATGAAAGAAGAGCAATGGGAGTGATGGACAATAGATCGAGGGATGGAGGAGAGAATTTTTTGTACTTTAATATTGTTATTATTATTACTAGCAAATATGCCTTCGTGTCGCATAGTGCTCGTGTCAATGATAATGAGCAAGTTTTTTATGTTAGATTTAATTGGGCTTGGCCCAACTTAAAAATCAAATAAATTCAAGGTCCATAATAAATGCTAGTGCAATAAAGGATTAGTCTCATATGTTAAATTGATAGAAAACTGACTCAATTTGAATATGTGGCTATTGTGTTCGCCAATTGTGATCCACAAGCCTCTACATGCACCTCGACGCGAATGGGCTTAGTTGGCGAGGCCATGACATGAGTGATGTAGTACCAAATGTAGGTTTTGCAATTCCAAACCAAAAGCGAGAAATGTGAGTGTTAGGGAGACTGGGCCAAAGGACGTAAGAAGTGTGATGCATCACTAACAAAGGTTTTATAGTTCCAAACTAAGGGTGTGTTTGGTATGCCGGAACGTTTCAGTCTCCAGCCTAAAACACAAGAACCACTTCCAAATGGTGGAGTTTGAGAAACTTCTCCAAGAATCACTGTGAAACGTCTTTGGTTTTTACCCTACTGGATTGAAACGACAAAAGTCTGGTTTTGCAGAGAATCACTTCTCTTCGGTTGTAATCCCACGAAAAGTTTGATTTTTTTTAAAATATATTTTTATTCATATGATTTTTTGGCCAAATGATCTCACAAACTTATTTTGATTCGTCATTTAAAACATTTCTTGAGTGAATCTGGATAAGAAATGTTTCTACGAGAATCTAGATCCTTATCAAACACTCTCTAAAAATAAGAAATATGAGAGAGAATGCTGTGCCAAGGGACGTAAGAGTGAGGGATGGACAGAGACTAATAGATGGGAGAAAGAAATTTTCCCAGTTTAATATTATTATTATATACTGATAGATCAGGTGCAGATATAGATTTAATATTAGATACGGATATAGATGTACTCCCTCCGTTCTAAATTATGAGTTATTCTAACTTTTTTGGAGAATCAACATATCTCAAGTTTGACCAAAATTATAGAGAGAATTATAAAGATTTATGACATCAAATAGGTATACTATGAAAATATAATTAATGAAGTCTAATAATACTTATTTGGTATCATAAATGTCATTATTTTATTATATAAATTTGATCAAACTTTTTCAAGAAAGTTAAAATAACTTATAATTTAGGACAGAGAAGTATAAATATATAGATTGATTGCATGGGTGGTGTGGTTGAGATATTGATCTATGTTCGTGTTAGATAAGGTTTTAGTGGAGTTAATCCGGTAGGCAGTGCTTTGTCGCATGGATGTCTGAGGCGAAGTCTACGTGGTATGTTGATAAGACGACGTGAAAGAGCTATCTCGTCTCGTCACCTTAGCTTTGACGGATTTCCGAAAAGGTTTAGTTTATCTTGAGCCTATCCAGGCCGAGATGCTGTCGATGCGGCAGTGTGGATCAACATGAATGGCCTTTTGCCCTCCTGGTGGGACTTATGAATAATATACCAAAGGCCAAATTGATTCGATCTCTATCTGGTTGGATACTTCCAATGCGTACCTCACTGTTTGCTGAGATATATCACCTCTATTCCAAATTACAAGATGTTTTGATCATTATGCATGTATTGAATAATAGGAGCTAACAGTGAATTTAAAAGTATGATATATCTGAAAAACAAAAGGATAGGGTTGCTTCTAGTTTTTTTATTAAATAAACTTTAACATAATGGAAACATGTTTGTACATTTGGTAAAGATCCTCTATCATGGGAAGACATGAAAAACAAAGAGAGAAGCTATATGTGCTATGTAGTCTATATTTCAATATTTTCAGAGAAAACAGTCCTCCAATAGCTCTTCTATCCGGTGTTGATCCTCGCTAGCTAAATATGCATGCAATCGCGGCTCGCCATCGGCTTCCCCTGCGCGCACTTGGCTCTTTCTGCGTGCGTGGAGCACCGCCGCATGGCCCCCTACCAGCTAAATATAGCATGGACTTATCTATTTTAGAAAGGCTCTTGGTGTTATCTATTTTCGGAAGGGAGTTTCTATTTTAGAGAATAGCTAAATCATTGCTTTAGCAATCCAATTTTACAAACTCTCTTGGAGTTGGTCTTAGAGACGTTTATGTTCCTGAGTATTATTGTAATATTTTTTTTAGAAAATTGAATCTATAAAATAAGTTGGATATGTGGAGTTGTAGGAGAGCTAAAAATAATGCACAAGTACTAGCACCATATTAGTAAGAAAAGTGAGCAGAGAAATCTTTTTCAACAGTGGTACCATGCTAGTCCTAAGCTAGACCATGCCAGGGATGCAAATGGGACACAAATGAAGTCACGGTACAATGGGAAAAAGGCACGAGAACATCGGCTACCACCTTGTTTTTCTTCTCTCTTCTTTTTTCTGTGTTTTTTGTCCTCTTCTTTTTTACTTTTGCACAACTAGCACAAATCTGAAGCTTGACAACATAGTTTTCAGAAAAGCAACTTACAATATATACTTCTTTTTTTCATGGGGTAAAAAATAGAACTAGTAACTCGAATTTTTCTTTGTGTGACCAAAACAGATTTTTCCGTGGTTGTTCAAGTAGTGGGGATGGATAGAGTACAATCAAGATGTATATGATAGTATTGATTGCAACAGAGCACTACTACAGGGATGGACTTGTTGTCCCGGGCGGTAACGGCCTTTAATCCCGGTTACCGCGTCGGGACAACGATCCCGGGACTAAAGGTGAAACCTTCAGTCCCGGGTCATCGAGCCGGGACTAAAAAGGAACATTTAGTCCCGGTTCGTGTTACTAACCGGGACTAAAGGCCCTCCAGCCAAGCAAACGTGGCCGCACCCTTTAGTCCCGGTTGGTAACCCCAACCGGGACTAAAGGTTTCTTTTCTTTTTCTTTTTTTTTGTTTAATTTGTTTTCAGTTCAGTTACACATATTTGTTTAATATATAATATGTTTTTATGTATGTATTCTACACTGCTAATTTAAATACACGCACGCATATAATTACATCTAATTCTCATCTCGAGCATTATTATATTCGAATAAAGTATGAAATTATATATATTATAGATATATATGTATATATACAACACTTTCATAATCTTGTTCTCGAAAATAACGATATCAATAAACATTTAATTTACATCATTTATTCCTTAGGATTAAAGTAGAACTCGCAGTTGGGATTTAGCACTTTTTCTAGAAGAAATTCTGCTATTGACTCTTGAACTGCTTTCAGATGGTCTTTTTGCATGACCCTTTGTTTCAACCATTCAGTCTTGCATTTGAAATAAAAGGAAAAGTATTAATACATATATATATATATATTCATTTAAAAATAAATAAAAAATTGATATATACATACTCTGAAGATATCTTTAGGAGTTCTTCTTATGTGTGCAGTGATAAATTCACAAACGTAGTATCCACACAAGTTATTACCTGGTTCCTGCCGCAAACACCATTGTATGAGAAGAAGATTATTCTTATCATGTCACACGTAAATTGAAGTATGATATAGTAATTAAACACGTGGGGAAGTATATATAGTACAACTTACTGGTATTTCAACTACATTAAGTGGTGCCTTGAAATCCTTACGGTGTTGCCAAATAAACTCTTTCCAAACCCTGTGCGACCAATAATGTACGATCGTTAATAAATTATGGCAAAATCTATTCAATAATAGTTGTGCGCGAGAGATCGAAATTACCCCTGGATAATGTCTATCATATCTTGGTATAGTGCCCGCTCTTTTCTCAATGAGTCCAAGATTACTAACCGACTTGAGTTTAACTCAATGACAATGAGTATCTAGTGAAACCTGCATTGGTTTATACACACACGTACATGCATATAAGTTGTATTGATATTACATAAAATGTGTAGACTACATTATTATTAACACTTACTCAAAGTTGTACGGAAAAGTATTGTTGTCTTGTCGTGCTGCTTCATGAAGAACCTCATGATATTCGTCTGTGCTTCAGATACACAGTGCTCCTTGACAATAATATCGGTTTTGAATACGATATAAGGATCAATAAAGCCAACACTGGTGTCTTGTATTCTTTGGAGCTCTGACATCTGGAATCTGTATATAAATATAAGTTACATGTGAGGATAATTATATACATGTACGCATGGAAGTGAGTTTATTAAATAAAAGTAAAAATCACTTACAAACAAAAGGAGCTAATGATTGATTTGTCCAGAGCATCCAAGTGGTATAGTTGATGCAATTCTTCAAAACTAATATGTAAGATGTCATCACCATGGAAGTAATGATGGTCTCTAAGTCTGACAAAGATCCACTACTCACCCCTGCCACATGCCTACATGTACCACTTGTTGAGCAAGTACATTTGCGTACCCAATTCATTCAGAGCCGCAGGGTTGTACAGACTTTTGCCAAATTTATAAGTCTTCCAGGTATCAACTTTCAGGTTCTAGATTGGAGCTTTGCCCGTCAATTGATCCAAGGTTAAACCAGTTAGTTCAAAAAAAGCATTAAGGTCTTGAACTAACACTTCTCCAGAGTTGTCTGGTCGATAGACTTCTATGTTGGAACCATATTCATTAGCAACAACAAGATTTTGCATTGGTTGCTTCTGTTGTCCGAGCTGTGGGACATCCTTTCCTGATGCTCTTTTCCTTTTCTTATGTGCATCATGTGACTTCACGAGGGAGCGGTCATAGTCTGATAGTGGCGGAGGCTTATGAACTTCAAGCATCTTTTTCTTGTGAGCTTCGACCTTCTGCCTCAGCTGATCTCGTGGTATGTAAAAGTACGGCTTCTCCTTAAGCTTCGCTTGTCTCTGCTTTTGGATATCTATAAAAAAACCTTTCACTTTTTTGTCTTCTTCAGCTGCTATTTGCTCATCAGTCTTTTCAGGAAGTATTTCTTGAGAAATAACTCTTTTTTTCAGGGTCTTCTTTGCCGCCGGGACCTTAGACGTCTTTGTAGTGTGTCGCTGTGGAGGGGGTGGGGGCGGTGTTGGAGACCGGTGTGGAGGCGATGAGGCCGGTGTTGGAGTCCGACGTGGAGGCATTGGAGATCGTTGTGGAGGCGGTGGGGCCGGTGTAGGAGTTGGAGATCGTTGTGGAGGCGATGGGGCCGGTGTAGGAGTAGGAGATCGCCATGGGGATGAAGTCGTCTCACCCCCCGCGACGCTGTGATGAGATGGGGAATGAATGATTGGGCTAGGCTAGAGGGAGACCCTACTACAAAAACAAGTTGTGGATCAATTATATTTGAAGCCAATATAAAATTAATTGAAAATAATATTTCATTCACTTTCATTCATACCTAGGGTGAGGTAGGGGAAGCGGTGGCGCCCCAGGAATGATGATGAAGCGTTTGCGCCATTGAATAAATGTCTTCTCTGCTTCTCCTAGTGTCTTCTCCCCATCACCGCCTTCAATGTCAAGAGGAACATTGCTGTAACCTTTGAGCACTCTATCGACCGAGACACTAGCATATCCAGGTTGAATAACTAACCCATGGATTCTTGGTGTCTTCGTTTGGTCTATTGGAGATACAACCCCAACAGCCACCATGATTGATGCATTATTACCATCTGGAATGTGCAGCTCACATGTTGTTAGAGGCTCGGTAATGTCATCAACAGGGAAGCGCAACCCAGCATCACCTTGAATAACTAGCAGCTCCGTGGAAGCACAACTGCTTTTTATCTGACCAACGGGGCTAATGGTGACTCCCGGCGTTGATTGCGATTGCATTTGACTCATTGCTAGCTGCACTTGCCTCTTGATCTCATCCTGCATTCTTGCCTCAAGAGATTTTTCTTGTTCACGTGATTCAAGCAATGCTTATCGTGACTCATTAACAAATTGCTCCAATACATGGATTCGGTCTGCCTCCTCATCCTTCTTTCTCTGGCGGTTTCTGTAGGTATCCTTGTCTGCTGGGAATGCTTGTAGCCATGGAACTGCCCCATAGCCTCTTGTTCGACCACCATGTTCGGGATTCTCTAGGGCATATGTCAATTCATCCTTTTTTCTGTTGGGCTTGAAAACACCACTATCAGCTTCTTCCCTAGCACAAGCTAGTCTCTGTGTTGCTCTCTCAATTTTTTGGCCGAAAATTAGCTTGCCAGTGTCTGGGTCTAGGCTTCCCCCATGAGCGTAGAACCAATTCTTCGCGCGTTGAGGCCAGTTCTTCTCTATTGTTTCAGGTATGATTCCCTTGGCAGTAATCTCTGCTTCTAGGTTCTGCCACTTGGGAATAGCACTCTTATAACCACCTGATCCCATGCAATGATGGTATTGCTTCTGTCGGGCATTCTGCTAATTCCTCATCATATGTTCCTCACTCTCTTGAGATGTCTTGTATTGTACGAAGTCATCCCAATGGGACTCCAACTTGACAAATGCCTTAGCATTGAAATCCGGCGTTTCATTCTTCAAGATAAACTTTTTATACATTGTCTTCTTCCAACTCTAGAACAATGTTGCCATCTTCTTCATTGTCCAATCCCTCACTAGCTCCTTCAAAGCATCATCTACTTGTAATGTGAAATGCTGAGTGATATATCTCCAAGCTAGGTTCTTGTCACGATCAGATACAAAACTAACATTAGGAGCGGATATCTTCTGCTTCCATTCACGAGCACTAACTGGGATCCTATCCTTTACAATGAACCCACATTGATTGACATATGTCTGAGCATGTGGTCCCAATGGTTTGCCGGTGTCGGTGTCGAATTCTGATATTATGAAACAGCCCTCTAATGGCTTTTTTGGCCCTTGGACTTTCCTACTCTTGTCGGTGGTTGATGTAGATCCAGAGACCGGCTACATGAGTAGAAACACAATGATTAACAACAAATATACGTACGCATGCATCTATAAGAGATGATAGATAATTGAATATACCTCGCCAGTATTTTCTTGCGCGACAATTTGTTGATCTTCAACCACCGGGATATTCAGGATATCCTCATAATCAGCAAAGTACTGACTCGTGTCATCTACATCCATATTGGTGCCGGCGTTGATAATATCCACCATTATGTCATCATTCAAGTTATCATCCGGAGCAGTCATTTGTATCTTCAAGACATAGATAGAATTACTATGGCACATAACATAAACATGGAATAAGTGCTTTGGAATCGAATAAAAAACACTTTCGATCCAAAAACATGAAAATAAGTACATGTATATATACACATAGAATGATACAATTTTCTCTCTCTCTCAACACATAGAATAAGTGCATATGTATATATCTCTAGATATGCATGTGACGATAACACATAGAATGTCTCTCTAGATACAATTTTCTCTCTCTCTCAACACATGGAAATAATTAAGTACATGTATATATACACATAGGAATAATTAAGTACATATATATGTATACATATAGAATCTCTAGATAGAATTAATTACTAAATCTAATTAAACCTAACATATATACATAGATAGAATTACTAAATCAAAATTAAATCTAACACATATATATAGAGAGATAGAATAATAATTACTAAATATATCAAAAACTATAATAAAAACTATCTAAAAAACTATCTAAATAAAGTACTAATTAAATTTTAATACATTTAAATCTAATTAACATATATAAAAAAAACTATCTAAAAAACTAAGAATAAACTACTAATTAAATTTTAATACATTTTAATCTAACATATATATCAAACACTACCTAAAAAACTATCTAAAAAACTATGTAAAAAACTATCTAAAAAAATATGGTCGAGCTATAGCTAGCAGGCTAGGGGCGCGCGGATGGCCATGGCGGGCGTGCTGGCCGGCCACGGGGCCGAGCTGAGCCGTGCGAGGACGACGTACGGCGGAGACGATCTCGACGGCCGCTGGGTGGGGCTCGACGACAAGGCCGGGCGGGGGTAGACGACGGCGGCGGCGCAACAGAGCTCGACGCGGCCGGATGCGGCAGAGACGAGATCGATGTTGTAGATCGAAAAGTAGAAGATGAATAGAGAAACCGTTCGATATATATAGGCCGGGACCCTTTAGTCCCAGTTGGTAACACCAACTGGGACTAAACATCCTTTAGTCCCGGCTGGTAAGCCGAACCGGGACTAAAGGTTCAACCCTTTAGTCCTGGCTCGGCTTACCAGCCGGGACTAAAGGATGTTTAGTTTCGGTTGGTGTTACCAGTCGAGACTAAAGGTATTTTTGGGCGAGCAATTCCACCCACCCTTTACTCCTGATTCCTGGCCTGGGCCAGGACTGAAGGCCTGAAAATTTTGGCAGCCCGCCAAAGTAATTGGAAAGGCCTGAGATTTTGATTTTGTTCTCCTTGTTTAATACTAATTAATTCTATAGCAACTTCGATACTTTGCAATATTTATTTTTAAAAAATACTATTGATTAAATAATTATTTATTGTAAATAGGAAAATTTTGTAACCTAAAGTTTTTAATTTCTTTTATGAATATAGAATATAAATGTTACTAATACTAAGTATTTTGTTAATGCAAAAATATATTTGTAACTTAAAATTAATAAAACTAATATTATTCGATAGGAAATTTATTATCACATTATTCTAACGTCAATGTTTCAATTTTTTCTCGGTTTTTGGACCAAAATTACAGGAAATTTTTGTTGAACCTATAAAAATAAAGAAAATATAGTATTTTTGTTCTACAACTTTTTCAACTGAAAAATGGCCTATATACGGATTGTAGATCTTGATGAGTTGAACAAACTTAATATTCAAAACTTTTCAATTTGAGATAATCTAGGGTTCCAAAAACTAGTTTGTAGGCGTCGAAATTTAAAAATCACAAATTTGAACCGTCTAAACTTTCTCAAATGAAAAGTTGACCAAAACAACAATTGTAGATCTTGATGATTTTAACAAACTTGGTATTCAAAACTTTTCAATTTGAAGTCATTAAGAGTCCATAATACTAGAGTCAAAGTGTTGTTTTTTCATTTGACCAAATTTGACTTGGTCAAACTTTCTCAAATGAGACACTAAATAACCTCAGATGAAAAATCTCTAAATACCAAGTTTGATCATCTTAGCAAGATCTACAATTGTTACATAGCTCATTTTCCTATTTGAGAAAGTTTTATCAAACACTAGTCACAAATTTTTGAATCTCATAGACTTTCTAAAACTATGTCACACACTTGTGAAATTTAAACTATATTTTGTTCAAACTTTCTCAAATGAAAAAATGGCCTATATAAGGATTGTAGATCTTAATGAGCTGAACAAACTTGGTATTCAAAACTTTTCAATTTGAGACAATCTAGGGTTCCGAAAACTAGTTTGTAGGCATCGAAATTTAAAAATCACAAATTTGAACCATCCAAACTATCTCAAATGGAACGTTGACCAAAATAACAATTGTAGATCTTGAAGATTTTAACAAACTTGTTATTCAAAACTTTTCAATTTGAAGTCATTTAGAGTTCATAATACTAGAGTCAAAGTGTTGTTTTTTTATTTAACCAAATTTGACTTGGTCAAACTTGCTCAAATGAGACACTAAATGACCTCAGATGAAAAAACTCTGAATACCAAGTTTGATCATCTTAGCAAGATCTACAATTGTTACATAGCTCATTTTCCCATTTGAGAAAGTTTTATCAAACGCTAGTTATAAATTCTTGAATCTCATATAGACTTTCTAAAACTATGTCACAACAGTGCATCGTTGTATCATGTGGGCACAACAGTGAATTTCTTCTTGACGTATGAGCCTTGGTTATGATCTTGTCGTAATCATGGAGTGTCTTCATCATTTAACATGATGCTTGGATCTTTCTTCACTATGAAGGGTGGAATTCGGACATTTCTTTCATAATCTTTTGACATGTCTGACTTGTCTTCAATTCCCACTATATTTATTTTCCTAGAAAGAACTATGTGGCGCTTTGGCTCATTGATCATTGAGTTGATGTCTTCGTTTTTTCCTCTCTTTGATTTTGTAGACATGTCTTTCACATAGAACATCTGACTCACATCGACAGCAAGGACGAATGGTTCTTCTTTGTACCTAATATTGTTGAGGTCCACTGTTGTCATTCCATACTCTTTATCGACTGTTACCCCTCCTCTGGTCAGCTTCACCCATTGGCACTGGAACAAAGGGACTTTAAAATTAGGTGCGTAGTCTAGTTCCCATATATCTTCTATGCGGCCATAATATGTTTGTATATTCCCATTTGGATCTATGCCATCTATGCGAACACCACTATTTTGATTGGTGCTCCTTTTATCTTGGGCAACTGTATAAAATGTATTCCCATTTCTCTTGTACCCTTGGTACATGAGGATATGCCACGATGGTTGCCTAGCCAACAAATACAGTTGCTCATCAATATTGTCATCGCCTTGACATTCTTTTCGCAACCAACCATTGAAACTTTCCATGTGCTGATGCCTAATCCAAGCTTCAGTCTTCCCTGGAAACTTGGATCGTAAGAACTCCTTATGTACCTCGATGTACGGATGCACCAATGATGAGTTCTGAAGAACTATGTAGTGTGTTTTATTGAAATAATCATCTTCCATGCCAATATATGTTTTCTTCCCTAAAGTTTCTTTACCACTGAGTCTCCCCTCGTGTCGCGATTCGGGAACGCCAATCGGGGCAAGGTCAGGAATAAAGTCAACATAAAACTCAATGACCTCCTCTGTTCCATAGCCCTGGGCGATGCTTCCTTCAGGCTTAGAACAGACTTTCACATATTTCTTCAAGACTCCCATAAACCTCTCGAAGGGGAACATATTATGTAAGAACACAGGTCCAAGAATACTAATCTCCTTCACCAAATGAACTAGGAGGTGTGTCATGATATTAAAGAAGGATGGAGGGAACACCAACTCAAAGCTGATAAGACATTGAACCACATCATTCTATAGAGTAGCTAGTTCCACTGGATTGATTGTCTTCTGAGAAATTGCATTGAGGAATGCACATAGCTTCACAGTGGCTAGACATACATGTGGAGGTAGAATTCCTCTTAAAGCAACTAGAAGCAATTGTGTCATAAGCACGTGGTAGTCGTGGGACTTTAAGTTTAGGAATTTCTTCTCTGGCACATTTATTATACCCTTTATATTGGAGGAGAATCCTGATGGGACCTTGATGCTGCTTAGACATTCGAACATGTTGTCCCTCTCTTCTTTGCTAAGCGTGTAGCTAGCAGGACTTAAGTAATGGCGTCCATCATCTGTCTTCTCTAGATGAAGGTTGTCTCGTTCTTTCATGCCCTGCAAGTCCTGGCGTGCTTCAAGTGAATCCTTTGGCTTCCCGTACACACCTATGAATCCTAACAGGTTCACACAAAGATTCTTTGTTAGGTGCATCACATCGATTGCGTTGCGGACCTCTAGGACTTGCCAATAGGGTAGCTCCCAAAAGATGGACTTCTTCTTCCACATGGGTGCGTGTCCCTTAGCATCTTTGGGAACAGATTCACTGCCTTGTCCCTTTCCAAATACTACTTTTACATCCTTGACCATTGTGAGTACATCTTCCCCAGTTTGGTTATGAGGCTTCTTCTGGTGGTCTGGCTTACCTTTAAAATGCTTACCTTTCTTTCTTACTTGGTGATTCAAAGGAAGGAATCGATGATGGCTAAGGTACACGACCTTTCGACATCTTTTCAAATATATACTGTTAAGGTCATCAAAACAATGTGTGCATGCATTATATCCTTTGTTTGTCTGACCTAAAAGATTACTTAAAGCAGGCCAATCATTGATTGTTATGAACAACATTGCTCGTAGGTCAAAGTGTTCTTGTTTGTACTCATCCTAGACACATACACCTGGTTTGTTCTATAAAACTAGAAGTTCTTCAACTAATGGCTTCAGATAGACATCAATGTCGTTGCTAGGTTGCCTCGGACCTTGGATGAGGATCGGCATCATAATGAACTTCCGCTTCATGCATAACCATGGAGGAAGGTTGTAGATACATAGAGTAACTAGCCAAGTGCTATCACTAGTGCTCTGCTCCCCAAAATGATTCATACCATCTGTACTTAAGGCAAACCTTAAGTTTCTAGCCTCATTTGCAAACTCTGGAAATTCCCTATCTATTGCTCTCCACTGGGACCCATTAGCTGGGTGTCTTAGCATATTGTCTACCTTACGATCTTCTTTATGCCACCGCAACAACTTTGCATGGTCTTTATTTTTGAACAAACATTTTAAGCATGGTATTATAGGAGCATACCATATAACCTTGGCAGGGATTTTCTTTCTAGGACGTTGTTCACCCTCGACGTCACCAGGATCATCACGCCTGATCTTATACCACACTACTTTACATACCGGGCATTCATCCAAATTCTCGTATTCATTGCCATGGTAGAGGATGCAGTCATTAGGACATGCATGTATCTTCTGGATTTTTAATCCCAAAGGGTAGACAACCTTTTTTGCTTCGTACGTAGTGGTGGGCAATTCATTTGGCTTCGGAAGCATCTTCTTTATGAGGTTCAATAAATTCCCAAATGCCTAGTCGGATACACCATTATTTGCCTTCCACTGTAGCAATTCCAGTGTTGTACCCAACTTTTTTTGCCCCTCTTCGGCCATCGGGTATAGCAACTTCCTATGATCCTCAAGCATGCGCTCGAACTTAACTTTCTCTTTTTCACTTTCGCATTCTTGTTGTGCATCACGAATGGCATCGCCAAGAGCATCACCAAGATCATCTTCTGCCGCTACCTCTTCTTCATCTCCCCCCATTGTAGTATCATCAAAGGCACCATACTGAGCAATAATGTCATCAATGTCTAAATCTTCTCCTTCACCTTCTTCCATCATGACCCCGCTTTCTTCATGCTTAGTCCAATATATATAGTTTGACATAAAACCTGACTTAAGAAAATGTGAATGAAAACTCATTGAGCTTGAATATTCCTTTAAATTCTTACATATAGCACATGGACATCACATGAAACCATCCTGCTTATTTGCCTCGGCCACTCCTAAGAAATAGTGCACACCCTCAATAAAGTCTTGGGAGCGGCGATCGGCATTGTACATCCAATGGCGTGACATAATCTGCATTACACGACAAATTATGAAAACCATGAACATAATTAAGTATTTTATTACACAACATAGATGACACACACACGGTTGATTAATTAACTAAGCCTGGCTACAACGTAAGCAATCCCAACTATCACTAAACAAACTAAAACTACAATGCACTTTAGTAACATAATTATTTCGTGACCATATGCAACTAAAACAGACAAATCATTCTTTTATTGAATATCAATAAGCTTCTCCTGCTGGCTCACTACCTCATCATCAGCAGCCGCTACCTCAAGCGCATCCGAATTCTGCACGTATGTAGCATAATCTTCCTCCCAGTACCAACCATCGCATCCATTGCCCTCCCACTAAAATTAAAGCCAAAAAATATTTAGTCAAAAATATTCAAGAAAAGCAGGTCAATTAGCCATAATAATCAAATACGTAAGAAACTCACATCGCGATCCAGGCACTTGTAGAAAATACGACCCTTGTTGGGTCTCTATCTCTTGACTCGGTACTCTATCACAATCTTCTGCTTACACTTGCCACAGATAATGAGAGGGAGTTCTGGCCTCAGTCGTTTCGCAACCGAACGAGAGGCCGAGGATCCGGTACCAGTTGTCATCTACTTTCTATACTTATTTTTGCAAACTAGTGTAAATTTCACATTTTCTAAAATAATATATTTAAACAAAACTAAAATTATTTATTTATTTAACTAAACCATGAAATATGTACTATGTATAATAGAAAAATACCAAACTATCAAGTGATTTTACTATTGTAAATCATCATGTGATTTTGAGCTAAAAATGACATAGAAATCACATAGCTCAAAAACATGTTTCAATAAATAACCATCCGTACTAGTTGACCTTGCTTACGTGATCATCTCGGT
Source organism: Miscanthus floridulus (assembly GCF_019320115.1). Lineage (NCBI taxonomy): Eukaryota > Viridiplantae > Streptophyta > Magnoliopsida > Poales > Poaceae > Miscanthus > Miscanthus floridulus. The sequence continues at coordinate 72,520,640 of NC_089598.1, forward strand.
GAGCATTTCTCCACCGGACGGCACCGTACTTGGCCAAGGAAGAGCTCCGATTCTATGAGGAAGGGAACACGGTCTTCCACGACCGTTGCCGCTCTCCCTCGTAGAATCAAAGCTCCTCCTTGACGTCCGTTACCGCTCGGCAGAGAACATGCTCACCGAGATGAACACGGTCCGCAAGTTTAACTAGTACAGATTTTCTATAATTTTCTAACTATTTTCTAAGTTTTTCATTTCATGGAAAATTTAATTCTAAAAAATAAAAGGCATGATTTCTAAGTATTTCATTTCATCGAAAAAATAATTCTAAGTAACCTGCTCGATATCGGCGAGCTCACGGGCATTTAGGTTGCCGAGGATAGTAACATTTGTAGATGACATTTGTAGGTCTGAAGTTATCAAATATCCATCAAATTATAGCTCAAAAACATGTTTTAATAAATAACCATCCGTACTAGTTGACCTTGCTTACGTGATCATCTCGGTGAGCATTTCTCCACTGGACGGCACCGCACTTGGCCAAGGAAGAGCTTCGATTCTACGAGAAAGGGAACATGGTCTTCCACGACCGTTGCCGCTCTTCCTTGTAAAATCAAAGCTCCTCCTTGACGTCCGTTACTGCTCGGCAGAGAACATGCTCGCCGAGCTGAACACGGTCCGTAAGTTCAACTAGTACGGATTTTCTACAATTTTCTAACTATTTTCTAAGTTTTTCATTTCATGGAAAAATTAATTCTAAGATCACGTAAGCCGCTGGGGACGAGGATGGCGCGTGCTCCAGCGAGGACGAGCGAGGCATGATTTTGATGAACTAATTTAACTTTTGTTTATCCAAACATATATGCAAATCATCATGTGATTTTGAGCTAAAAATGACATATAAAATCATAATAAAGTCCAACATATAAAGTTACATATACATCTACATCGTAAAATGAGATAAGCTACTGATAAAACATAAGAGGATTAAGTTTGTTACCTCCAAAATCGAAGAGCAACACCAATGGAGGGGGAGAGAGCAAGAACAACAGCAAGCTGAAGAACAGAGGCAGTGAGTTTGAATGGAATGGCTCAGGCTCGGGGAGGAAGAAATGAGCTGGTCTATAGGCCGGGATAATTAGTCCCGGTTAGGGAGCCAAACCGGGACTAAAGATTAATCTTTATTCCCGGGGCATCACCCAAACCGGGACTAAAAGCTTTAGTCCCGGCTGGTATTACCAACCGGGACTAAAGATCCCTGGCCCGCAGACGACCGTTAGGCAGGAACCTTTAGTCCCCGGGGCAAAAAATGCTAAGGCTAATGCCAAATTGGGACATCATTCTAAAGTCTGTTCTCTAGTAGTGGAGACATATAATAAGATGTAGTGGAGATGTATATGTTGGTGGTGATGGCAACGGAGATGGATATGGTTGGTATTGACCTAAACAAGACAAGAACTTGAACCTCTAAATCCATTCCACTAGACACTGGCATATATGACCCACTCATCATTGGTCGAGATATCATTCTAATCGACTGAGCTATTGCCTATGGGGACATGGGAGAGGAGTGGACAAGCACCGGAGCTGGCATGGGGGAGAGTGCTTTGTTGGGAGGGGAGCCCCATTAGGTCTAGGGGCTTCACCGCTGAGCCATGATGAGTCGAGGGGCTTCGCCGGTGAAATGGTCAATTGGTAGCTAGAGTGGGGTGAATTACCTATTAAAAAATCTACAAGGCACAAATAAAACTTGGTACAAGTATTAGTAACAAATGTGAGCCCTATTAAGCACTACTTGCACCTAAGCTAGCAAGCCCTACACAAGACTACAACTAGGAAGCAACTAGAACAACTAAAAAACCTAAGCTCAAGACACCTACACAATTCTAGTTAGGAAAGTAAGCAACAAGCTATAACTATAACAAACAATCTACTTGAATTAAGTACAAGAACTACTCGGTTACTCTAGTGACTAGACAAGCAAAGGAGTGCACAATGTAATAAGCATGTGTAGTAGGGGTAAACCACAAGGGATACAAGATGGCACAAATTTTTTGTCCTGAGGTTTGGTTGCTTGCCAGTAATCTACTACCTATTGAGGGGAGCCCAAGGATCATCGTTCCTCCTCAAGTGCAACTGCCCTCAAGCATGGCTCCAATGTGAGCGCTTACCTATGAGCCAACTGAGCAACAAGGCACTCCATAAGATTTGATTCCAATAGAGCTAAGTTTATCTTCACGATGTCCCTCGGGGATGAGCACAAGAGCCCGTTACAATTCCACCACCAGAGCCCCGCACAGTCTCCTTGTAGTGCTCAATGGTGTCTACTACTCCAAGATGTGTAGGTGGCAACCACCACCAAGAGTAACATAAAATCCATAGTCTCAACAAGTCACTAGTGCCACTAGATGCAAACTCTTAATGCGAAATGCACTCTCTAATAGTCTCACCCAAATGTTGTAATCTCAACTAATGGAATGTGAGCGAAGGCTTAACATGATCTCTAATGTGTGTGGATATTAGCCAAGGGGTCAAAGAGTGGTAAATTCTCAGGCACACCACCTATTTATAACCTCACACACAAAACTAGTTGTTTCTCACTTAAATATAACTTCTGCGTATCCACAAAAAAACTCTAGTGGCCATCGGAGAGTATCGTCGGAGGTTTCTCAATGGCTAGTTATTGGCTATTTTTAAACTTAGAAAATAGCCACTGCCATAGCCTAAACTTCGATGCTACTCAACTAGCAACACCGCCTTTTCTAGTGCCTCTCATCACCAAGTTTTTAAATAAAACACACTCTCTGGATCTACCCTCTGGTGAACTCTCAGTGCTAGTACTACAGTTTCTTGATGCATAACATAGTGTCCAGAAACTTTTTAAGGTCGTCTGATTCCCTGGTGATCCCATTGGAGTTTTCACTGACGCCTTTGAATCTCCCATGCACTTCTAAAACCTACAAAATAGCACCACATGTCTAGCTATTCTCCAATGCTCTTCTCGACGGTGGCACCGCAAAAAATAGGTCCTCCCTTGAGATGAAATAGTAAAACCTGATATTATCACCCTAGGAGCCTAAGCTTCGGTGCCTAAACCACCAGAACACCAGACTCTTCTTATGGCCAAAAAGTCAGTGAAATAGAGCGATGATCGAACTATCGCGGCAGAGGCGCCTAAGCTTCGATGGTCCTTCTTCGGTGACCACCAGACTTATTCGATGAGTGCTCAACCACCTCACCAAGCCCCCTCTCAAACCTTTTTCAAATGTGCTAGCTCCAAAGAGTATCCCACAGGACAGTAACACCTTTAGCACTAAGTTAACATTTTCAACACACTTTTCAAAGGTTTTCACTCGCTTCCTCACCATGTCACTTGGTCTAACACATATGCACTATTAGTCCGCACCTAGTGGCACTAGACAACATATTATCTTAAGAAATCCCCTCTTAATACTATGTCTATCTATCCTAAATTTGTCCATGCACTTGTTTACTGCATCATGGCCGGTGAAACAAACCCGTATAGGTTATACCTTTGCCTTCGAGCTTGTCTCCACTTCCATTATATATTTCAACCTCCTTCTCTTATCCATGTTGAGCACTTGCATCTTGTGTCATCACCATCTCCAACATTCTCTTAGCTGTCGGTGTGTAAGATGACCGGCAACCTTGCTACAAGGTTACCTGGAGCAACGATTGGCTAGGCTTCAGCGTAAACTGAACTTGATGGTTAACCTGAAACAACAATTGAGACATGTTCAAGACACTAAATAGTGAATACCCTACGTCCTTTGTGGTGTGTTGCCTTGCATTGGATTGTGTTGTATGAATTTTTAAAAGGGGGTGCCCCTGCCTCTCTTTATATAGTCCAAAGGGCAGGTGCACGATTACAGTCCTAGTTAGAAGAGTTTTAGTCATGTTAGAAAGATAGACTTTCCTATGTTTGACTAGGTCGGTCTGCTATGCTCTAGAAGTCATGCCACCTTGTCCCATGCCTTCCTGGCAGTCCATAGACTAGCCCATCTTCTTGCCTGGAAGTCAGCCCTATACGGAACCCTTAGGATCTTGCTCCATCAGTAGCCTTGCTCAACACCATCTTGTGGACTAACCTAGCTTATATATCAATGTAACACCCTAAAATTTGAATTTTTGGAAATAGAGCTAAAAAGATTGAAGTTGGAATTTTTGTGCTCATAAAATATAGGAAAATAAAATTTTTCATTAAATTAAAATTCATCATAAGGTTTAGCAACATGTTTGTGCATACATGCTAGTGCGTTTGTTTCTTTGAATTGTGTGGATTTGATTCAAATTGAAAACATTCAAAATGCTTTTGGAAAAAATTTAGAAATGGCTTTGAAGTAAAAGAGAAGAGGGAAAAAGAAAATTTGAAAATAAAAGAATTTAAAAAGGTTGTAAAATTTATTTTTGAGAACTTACTAAAATTTCTCACTTTTAGTAAAGTTGAAAAGTATATTCGAAATTCTAATTGAATTTGGTTTGAAAATGAAAAAGGAAAATAGAAAAGAAAATTTGGAAAAGTATTTTTCATTTCTCTCCCTCTCCCTTCCTTTCTCGGCCTGAAGGCCTGCTCCCACATCTTGCTCAGCCCAGCAGCCGGCCCGCCCTGGCTTGCCCTCTTCCTTCCCTCACTTCCCTTCGCTTGGGCCTATTGCTTCAGCCTCGGCCCATTTTGCTCTCCCCTTCCCTTCCTGCGTAGCCAGCAAGGCTAGCAGCCCATCCCTCTTTTCCCTGCCTTGGCTTCGGCCCACTCCTACGAGTTGGTCCATCTCTTCCTCCCCGCGGCTAGCGTCACCCACCCCTCTCTGCTCGTGGGCCAGCCCAGCCGAAGCTACCATGCCATGCGTCCCCTTTCCTCTCTGTTGCACCGATAGGTGGGGCTCGCCCATCAGCTCCGCCTCCCACCTCGGTCCGTCATCGACGTGGACTCTACCACCGCCGCCAAGGAGTCCCATGTCGCCCCGCCTCGCTCGGTTGCGTGCTTCCCAAGCCGCGCCAGTGCCATAAATAGCGAGCCTCTGCGCCATGCCGCCCGCATCCACCCGAGCACCACCGCCCCAACCTGGGAGAGCCACAGATGCACGCCGCAATCTAGCGCCACTGAGTTGCCATCGTTCGCCTAGCAAAGCACCATCTTCGGTACTTGGATGCCCCCACCAGTGCCCTAGGTGAGCTCGCCTCAACCTCCTCTTTCACCTTATGCCTTTCCCATTAAAACCCATGGCCGGTAGGTCGTTCCCCGTGCATGCCGATGAAGTTCTCAATGCCAGCCATGGCGTTGTCACCACTAGGTTCGCTGGCGGTCCTGTTCCGGCCGCTTTCCTCCTCCCGTGCAACCCTAGCCGTTCAATCATGATCCAACGGTCGAGATTTCATCATACCCCTTTGCATGGCTATCTTGATAAAGAGCCCCTCAGTTTTTTCAAAATAGAACCCGTGGTCCAAAGCACAATCACAGATTATGTTTTCTTCTTTGGAAAGCATAGTTTCTTCGGTTTAGATCCAAAATACGTTTTCAGCTATTTACAGATTTGCCACTGATTTTGTTTTGGCTATAACTTCTCTTAGGTTTGTAATTTCATAATCTATATGTTCATACTATGGTTAGATATGTTTTGAACTTTTAAAATTTGAGGTTAGATTTAATCTATTATTTTATTAAAGGAAATCTTGTTTAATTCATATCTTCTACGTTTCAACTCCGTTTTATCCCATTCAAGTTATGTTAGATTCATAGCGACAAGATCTATGCGATAGTAACATTGTTTACCATATTACTATTTTCTGATTTTTTATGGTTTAAATCATATCCTGATTAATAATTATGCAACTGGACTTTATAAATAAAATATGATTTGTTTTACTTTAGTTTTATAATCCAAATCTAAAATTGAGTTAATTCAATTTATATTATTTGTAAAATATCTTATATATATAATTTTAGAGTGCTTTTCTTTTCCACGTATAAAGCAAATCTTTCGGTAAATATATCTTTTTCACCGTAGCCCCGATTAGAGTTCTTTTCGCGACTATGTGTTTGTAGCAAGGCGTAGACTCGTTTTACAAACTTTTCATCTTGATCTTATGTTTGGTATACTGTTCTAATTTAGATCTATTGTTTGCTTCATGTATGATTGTATGGATGCTTGTGTGGTGCTTTATGATCATGTCCAGTCGATGAGATATACGTGGTGAACAAGAAAAAGAAGAAGAATGACGTTAAAGATTAAAGCTTACCGAAAGATCGGTGTTTAAGGCAAGTATAGCATGGGATATTCCTTGTTGTCCTATACACCTTTAATCATTTAATTCATACTGTATGTGTCTACCTTGATTACCACTAAGGATTTCCTACTACTTTGTTACCTCATGCCTTGTCACCTATGGGATACTGCATTGGGTAGTATGATGCTAGTGCTCAACCAAAACCATCGTCTTGTAACTTAACTAATGATATATGCAATAAACCCTAAAAGATGCTTTTTAGCAACATGGAAACAGGGGGGCTAGAGTGTTTATCTACTTTCTAAATGCTCTAGATTCCTCTCCCTAAGCACTTATCTATAAGTGATCATCCAGGACTTACAGTACAGCTGTGAGGGCTATATGGCTCTGGCTTTAGCTCAGTATGAGGACCTTTTCTAACTTGTTAGAGATTACCCTTATGGCACAAGAGGGGCTTTGGTTTGTATGATCTCGGCCTGCCAAGAGCGTGCACTTTGGTTTCTTTGTATTTTGTTAGTCACTCCTTGGAGGGGGTTCATGCTTATTGATGGGGAAACCTTAGTGGCCCTAACTTGTTAGATGAACCTTTGAAAGGCTTCATAGTGAACACTGCCAACCTTCCTTGATAGTGGGTCAAGAGGCTCACGACCTTGGGTGAAAGGGTAAATCACGACTCATAGTGAAAGTGTACAGCCTCTGTAGAGTGTAAAATTGGTATATCAGCCGTGCTCATGGTCACGAACGGCCTTGGAACATTTACGGAATAGATGATGGACACTAATGATATAGATGATGAAGATGCTCACTAATGGTTAATTGTTTATGCAATTCATGTGTTTATGGGCTTGTGATAAACTTGTTGCTACTCCTATGCTAAAATTGTGATAATTAAAAGCTAATCGCAGTTAAATGAGTGTCAGCCTTTTGAGCCTCATGAACCCCATGTTATATTTGTTGAGTATGACATGTACTTACGCTTGCTTTATTTTTCAAATATTTGGATGAAAATCCTGGATGGGTACCAGATTGCTAGTTTAGAGGAATTAGGCCTGTGATCAACCAATCAGTTGTCCCTGTGGATTTGGAGTCTTCACCCGAAGATCAGAGTTGTTTTTCTGTTGTTTGCTATCTAAGGTTATATTCTTTATATTAAGTATGTTATATATTGAGCATTGTCTATTGATATTACCCTTATTTGTAGCTATATGTGAGATTTGACTTCTTAGGCTCACATATAGTGTGTATCTAGTTTTGTTTTTAAAATCGGGTGCTACAAAGTGATATCAGAGCAATGCTGACTGTAGGAAAAAGAAAATTTGAAAATAAAAGAATTTAAAAAGGTTGTAAAATTTATTTTTGAGAACTTACTAAAATTTCTCACTTTTACTTAAGTTGAAAAGTATATTCGAAATTCTAATTGAATTTGGTTTGAAAATGAAAAAGGAAAATAGAAAAGAAAATTTGGAAAAGTATTTTTCATTTCTCTCCCTCTCTCTTCCTTTCTCAGCCTGAAGGCCTGCTCCCTCATCTTGCTCAGCCCAGCAGCCGGCCCGCCCTGGCCTGGCCTCTTCCTTCCCTCACGTCCCTCCGCTTGGGCCTGTTGCTTCAGCCCTGGCCCATTTCGCTCTCCCCTTCCCTTCCTGCACAGCCAACAAGGCCTGCAACCCATCCCTCTTTTCCCTACCTTGGCTTCGGCCCACTCCTGCACGTCGGTCCATCTCTTCCTCCCCGCGGCCCAGCGTCACCCGCCCCTCTCCACTCATGGGCCGGCCCAACCGAAGCTACCACGCCGTGCGTCCCCTTTCCTCTCTTTTGTGCCGATAGGTGGGGCCCACCCATTAGCTCCGCCTCCCACCTCGATCCATCGTCGACGCAGACTCTACCGTTGCTCCTCGGGAGTCCCACGCCGCCCACATCGCTCGGTTGCATTCTTCCCAAGCCGCACCAGCGCCATAAATAGCGGGCCTCCACGATGTGCCGCCCGCATCCACCCGAGCACCACCGCCCCAACCTGGGAGAGCCACAACCGCACGCCGCAATCTAGCGCTGCCGAGTTGCCATCGCCCACCTAGCAAAGCGCCGTCTCCGGTGCTTAGAGGCCCCCACCAGTGCCCTAGGTGAACTCGCCTCAACCTCCTCTTTCACCCCGTGCATTTCCCATTGAAAACCATGGCTGGTAGGTCATTCCTCATGCACGTGCGACGAGGTTCTCAATGCTAGCCATGGCACCGCCACCACTTGGTTCGCTGGTGGTCCTGTTCTAGCCGCTTTCCTCCTCCCACGCAACCCTGGCCGTTCAATCATGATCCAACGGTCGAGATTTCATCATACCCCTTCACGTGGCTGTCTTGCTAAAGAGCCTCTCGGTTTTTTTCAAAATAGAACCCATGGTCCAAAGCGCAATCATAGATTACGTTTTCTTCTTTGGAAAGCGTAGTTTCTTCGGTTTAGATCCAAAATACATTTTCAGCTATTTACAGATTTGCCACTGATTTTGTTTTGGCCATAACTTCTCTGTTTTAACTCCGATTTGACATCTTCAACTTGTGTTAGGTTCGTAATTTCATAATCTATATGTTCATACTACTGTTAGATATGTTTTCAACTTTTATAATTCAATGTTAGATTTAATATATTATTTTATTAAAGGAAATCTTGTTTAATTCATATCTTCTACGTTTCAACTCCGTTTTAGCCCATTCAAGTTACGTTAGATTCATAGAGACGAGATCTACGCGTTAGTAACATTGTTTACTATATTACTATTTCTGAATTTTTATGGTTTAAATCATATCCTGATTAATAATTATGCAAATGGACTTTATAAATAAAATATGATTTGTTTTACTTTAGTTTTATAATCCAAATCTAAAATTGACATAATTCAATTTATATTATTTGTAAAATATCTTATATATATAATTTTAGAGTGTTTTTCTTTTTCATGTATAAAACAAATCTTTCGGTAGATATATCTTTTTCACCGCAGCCCCGATTAGAGTGCTTTTTGCGACATTGTGTTTGTAGCAAGACGTAGATTCGTTTTACAAACTTTTCATATTGATTTTATGTTTGGTGTATTGTTCTAATTTAGATCTATTGTTTGCTTCATGTATGATTGTATGGATGCTTGTGTGGTGCTTTATGATTATGTCCAGTCGGTGAGATATACGTGGTGAACAAGAAAAAGAAGAAGAATGACATTAAAGATTAAAGCTTACTGAAGGATCGGTGTTTAAGGCAAGTATAGCATAGGATATTCCTTGTTGTCCTATACACCTTTAATCATTTAATTCATACTGCATGTGTCTACCTTGATTACCACTAAGGATTTCCTAGTACTTTGTTACCTCGTGCCTTGTCACCTATGGGGTACTGCATTGGGTAGTATGATGCTAGTGCTCAACAAAAACCATGGTCTTGTAACTTGACTAATGGTATATGCAATAAACACTAAAAGATGCTTTTTAGCAACATGGAAATAGGGGGCTAGAGTGTTTAGCTACTTTCTAAATGCTCTAGATTCCTCTCCCTAAGGACTTATCCGTAAGTGATCATCCAGGACTTATAGTATAGCTGTGAAGGCTATATGGCTCTGGCTTTAGCTCAGTATGAGGACCTTTTCTAACTTGTTAGAGGTTACCCTTATGGCACAAGAGGGGCTTCAGTTTGTATGATCTCGGCCTACCAAGAGCGTGCACTTTGGTTTCTTTGTATTTTGTTAATCACTCCTTGGAGGGGGTTCATGCTTATTGATGGGGAAACCTTAGTGGCCCTAACTTGTTAGATGAACCTTTGAAAGGCTTCATAGTGAACACAGCCGACCTTCCTTGGTAGTGGGTCAAGAGGCTCATGACCTCGGGTGAAAGGGTAAATCACGACTCATAGTGAAAGTGTACAACCTCTGCAGAGTATAAAACTGGTATATCAGCCGTGCTCACGGTCATGAGCGGCCTTAGAACATTTACGGAAGAGATGATAGACACTAATGATATGGATGATGAAGATACTCACTAATGGTTAATTATTTATGCTAGTCATGTGTTTATGGGCTTGTGATAAACTTGTTACTACTCCTATGCTAAAGTTGTGATAATTAAAAGCTAATCGCAGTTAAACCAGTGTCAGCCTTTTAAGCCTCATGAACCCCATGTTATATTTGTTGAGTATGATATGTACTTACACTTGCTTTATTTTTCAAATATTTGGATGAAAATCCCGGATGGGTACTAGATTGCTAGTTTGAAGGAATTAGGCCTATGATCAACCAGTCAGTTGTCCCTATGGATTTGGAGTCTTCACCCAAAGATTGGAGTTGTCTTTCCGTTGTTTGATCCTTGATTCTGCTGAAGACGAAAGTAGTTATTGTTATTGACAAAGTTCACTTCCTCATGGGTCTTAGGGCAGTTGTTCCCTGAATGCCCAGTGTTTCCACATACTTCATATGTCATGCGAGAATCATGAATATGCATGACTTCTTGCTTCTTATTGGCTCAATCTTAAAGCTTCTTCATTAGTAGGTCCATCTTGGTAGATAGCATGTCTACCTCCTTGAGTTGATGCATACCTCCACCCCTCTTGTAGGTTTGTACACATTCTTCATTCCAATGTTGATTGGAGGCCATCTTCTCCACAAGAGTTGTTGCAGCTGGTATGGTGAGTGAAAGGAATGCACCTCCAGTAGCAGCATCCATAGTCTCACGGGTACTGTTGGTCAACCTATGGTAGAAGGTCTACATGAGTAGCCAATTTTGCATCCCATGATGAGGACATTCCGCTATGTAATTTTAAAAGCATTCCCGTGCCTCAAGGATAGATTCATCATGTTGTTGCTGAAAGCTTGAAATTCTCCCACGTAGAGCATTGGTCTTGCCTGTGGGAAAGAACTTTGCTAGAAAAGCAGTGGAGCAGTTATCCCATGTATCATTTCTATCCTTGTTGGCGTAGAACCATTGCTTGGCCTTCCCCAAGAGGGAGAATGGAAACAAGTGAAATAATATGGCATCTTGGGTTACTCCTTTGATGGTGAAAGTGCTACAGATCTACATAAAGTGTTGGAGATGTGCACTCGCATCTTCATGTGCCTTCCCACAAAATTGGTTTGCTTGCACCATGTTGATGAGGGCTGGCTTGAGCTCAAATCCATTGTCTCCAACATTGACTATCAGTCCAGTATAGATGTTTGCCATAGTTGGAGCAGAGAATTCATGGAGAGTCTTGTTAGCCATGGTTTCAAATTCAGGTATTAAGCTTCATCTTATATGGTTGTCTTCCGACTTTAAAACCAAAACTTTCTTAAGTTTAGCTCTAGTACTCTTGATTAAAACTTCTGGATCCTTAACGTAGTTTGTCGGATGGTCAAAATCGGTCATACATTACCCTGCATAAGATACACAAGTAGGCAAAACAAGGGTAATCCTGCTTGAGCAGGGGTAAATGGTTTCCTTGATCACATCAATAAGTATAAGCTTGTCAATACTTTCTTTTCCTATCTACCATCTCCGGCAACAGTGCCAAAAATGCTTGTTGACATTTCTTAGCGTCGCTACTAAGAATAGAGTTTTAAATCTGTCCCTAGCAATGGCACTAAAAATGCTGGTCGACTTTTCTTAGCGTCACTACTAAGAATAGAGTTTTAAATCTGTCCCCGGCAACGACGCTAAAAATGCTTGTTGGTATTTATTAACGTGTCACTTGTTTTAAGTAGCCACCTATTATAAACCTATATCTCCTAACATTACTTTACTAGGCTGTAATCCCTCATGTTGATGCTAGAGATGCTTGTTGGTACTACTCAGCATTACCACTAGAATGATACTAAGTAGTTATTTATCATTTTATGCGACTAGAAAGAATATATAAATATATGAATGAAAAGGATCTGTAAGCGCATAGATAATATACCATTGTACTACTTTACCCGAGAGTATTCCAGGTATCGTTATTTATATTTTTACCACAAGGAAGGTCTAGCATGGACATGTATTGATAACTTATACTATTGATGCAGAAGTAAACCATAACCAATATTCTACTCATAACAGGGGTAAGTCATAGGATAAGATATATATATGATAAGTATTTATCAATAATAATGATAAATTACTCAGAGTACTCCTTTCTATGGCATTAGCATGGTCAGGTAGAATATTAGAGGAATAATTCCTAAGTTATTCTTAATTACAAGTCAAAGCATATATTGATTAGTGCAATTATACCTAGTGGTCATTGCTAAGATCATCCTCATATCTACACATAAGGGATATTACTAAGGAAAATTAAGAATAGAGCTTGCCCTTCCTTTGTAACCGAACCCTACCTGCACCTAGTCAGGGAGTGGACTACAAAGGGCTCAACGGGAGTGTCACATCGACGATCTACCACATGACCCAGAATATAGGGTGTAATCATAGGTAAACAATGTATAAGAACCATGCTTACACAATGTCAACCACTCACCCCATGCACAGCGGAGCGAGTGCTATACAAACTTATGCATGGGTATAATGATAAACTAGCTATACTAAGCATATAACCAAAGTAGACGATGCACATTATAACAAAGAACATGAATAAGATGAAGTCATAACAATTGTAACTAGCATATAAAAGTAATGAAGAAACAAAAGAGAGGGGGTATAAAGATTAAACCAAACCACGCTCTTGACAAGATCGGGAATCCAAGCGAAGCCTGCTTGCCTCCCTCTAGACCTAGCCTAACTAGCTATGCTCTAGAATATGGTGGTGCTCCAAGGATGATCAGTGTTTTTGACTTCTCAAATGACTTATGCCATATGCCTAGGGGTGGTAGGGGCTGGCATATATAGCCCGGAGCTTCCAACGTGAGCCCTTGGATCAAACGACTTAAAGGACGTCGTAGATGCAATCTAGGAGGCGGTGGAGAACCGATATTGCAACGCGGAGGCTGATAGGTGGGCCTAGGGGCTAGGTGACTTACAGATGGGGCTGAGCGGCCCCACTTGGTAGCCTCTCGACCTCCGCTTCAGTGTGGAGTCCTCTCGAGTATTCTGCAACCTTCTGGTGTCTGTTTCGCTGCGGATAAGCGTAATTAAACCTAACATATAGGTCCACCTTGACGGTTTTTTGAATAAACCCTATAAAAAATATAGATTCACCAAAACTCATAGAATTTGTTAGTTTAAACCCCTAAACATTCATTGGTGATTATATTTATGCTCTTATGCATGTTATATTGATGGTTTATAATGGTTGTTAACTACCTTGAACAACGCTCCATTGGGAAGACCCGCCTGAGCCACCATAGTAGCACATCGGAGATCTTCTGCTGCCGCTGCCGTCACTGCAAGTCCAACGAGGACAGATTTGTTTCCACTTGTAGGGGATATATCCAATATATAAGTCAACCTCTCCGCACAGAGAACATGTACTACTATAAGGAGTCCAAAGACATGTCAACACAACCAGGCATCTAGCGCACTGGTGAAGATGGTCTATTCCTTGCTTTGGGTCTTAGGTTTGACTCCCAGATCTCATGGTTTTTTTAGTTTGAATTTATTAAACCCCGGCGGCAACAAGTGACATGCAAGCCGTTCGGTCCCACAGGTCAGATGGAGAAGGGTCCACAAGTGATACGCAAGCCATCGGGTCCCACAGGTCGGATGGAGATGGAGAACGGTCTCACAGGTACACATGACACGCAAGCCGTCAAGTCCAACAGGGGTCCCACATGTCGGATGGAGAACGGACTGAGCAGATACTTTTACGACAAAAAAGGACCGAGCGAAGACTTTTATGACGAATTGTCAACGTCAAGGATGAGTAACTGCAGGTCTCACATGTACACGTCAGATGGAGAAAGGACCGTGTGGAGATTTATGATGAAGTGTCGTTCGTTACAGATCGAATATTATTCATCACAGATGTGTAATTAGTTCAACGACGAAGCCCTGGTCATCAGAGTTCTAAATAAGTTCGTCATAGATGAGCAGGAACAGTCGCGTGAGTGATCTGTGACGAAACCCTGTGCTATTCTATGATGTTTTTTTGTGACGATATCCGATTTCGTCATAAAAAAGGTGGTTCAAGGATCGTCCCGATGATCTATGGCGAAACCAAAATATTCGTCATAAGAAGCGATTTTTATAACGATTTCTGATTCGTCATTAAGATTTTCGTCATAGAAGTGGATATTTCTAATAGTATATCCTGTTTAATATTGTTCACATCTATTCCGATTAGGGTGGACCATTTTCTCCTCTTTTTTGACCATTTAAACGAACAACCGTTTAATTTCCGTTTACCCCCTAAACAAAACAGCTCACCACCGTTTACCATCTAGCTACCGTTTAGGCAAACACTTAATAACTTACATAGATATTTTATAACATATGTAACGTTGTTAGTGTCATTAGTATACGAGCCATCATTCATTAAGGAATTTTTTTCATGATTGATGAAACATAACATATATATTCATCTCTTATGCATGCATGTGTACTCGATCTGCATAATGACCTCTATTAAAAATTTCTTGGACTTATATATTTTTCCTAGTGTGATAGACATAAGCTTAAGTAATATAAACTTTTGTTGTATCTGTCACTGACATCATGAAACTATAATTTTACTTTCTAACTCTTTAATCTACTTGTTGCATTTTTTATCCACTTGTTAAGTTGAAACTCTAGAAGTCATGTGTATTTGTTTGAATTGTATCAACATGTTGAATTTGTTATATTATAGAATTATATACGTAGTAGCTTTGTTCTATAAAGCAAAGTGTGCTTAAAACTAAATTACCAATATTGATACGTTAAAATGATTCAGTCCCAATGTATAAAGTTACTTATTTAATTTAATAACTTATAATTTTATTATGATGGAGTCACTACAAGAGATATGAACTTCTATGATGTTGCATTTATGTCATTGAAACTAAAAATTATGGCATGTTTCACAATTTACGATGCACCCACAACAAAATATGTTCATCACCTATCCTCCGTAGCTAAAGGTGTTATGCGATAAAATTGATAATCTCGTCGTAATTTTTGCATATCATGGAGTGATATAAATTAATGTTTTTTTAGTGTCATTGTTATATTATTTGTTAGAGGAACATTTTTTTCATATTTGTTAGGCTATTATAAATATTTATCCTAATGTACTTGGTCTATTGGGTGGAACACAATATTATGCTTACTTTTAACTTAACGGGGACACTAGTGTTGAAAGCCTCATGTTTGTTTTTGGTAGTTGAGTGACAACTAGTTGACTAACCTTTTGCTGGTGTTGCCCATAAGTTAATCATATGCTCAACATTGGAGGAAAAGATGTGAGGAGCAAAGCCCGAAGGCAAAGGTATATGTTTAGGGCTTTGCTTTTGTCAGCCGAGATGAAATAGAGTGTGTGGTTGCATTTATGATAGATAGTCATACTATTAAGAAGAGAACTCTAAAGCAAATGCGGTTATCTAGTGCCACTAGGTGTTCATTTATATGCATATATAATAGACCTAGTGACATGACGAGTAGCAAGCAAAAATATTTTTAAAACACTTTGAAAAAATAATAACTCAATGCTTCAATGTTTGGTAAAACATTGGAGAGTGGGTATGCTTGGGAAGTGGGAGAGAAGCTCTAGTCTGTGTTGTTTTTGCGCTCATCGGAGCTGTCTGGTGTGGCAGTGGAGCTTTTGGTTAGTCCACTGACTTGAGTAAAGTTTTAGAGTGAGCATCTTAACTTTCGGTGTGCACTGGATGTGTCGCACATTGACATCCAGTGTAGACTCAGCTGAGCGAGGAAAAATTCACATGTCTTCACGGGAGTTTTCCGGTCTGGCCACCGGAGTTGGCGCTGGACTGTTCTACCAAAGAATATGTAAACATGCACAAACCAAGCTAACGTTCACCGGATCTCTCTGGTGTGCCATCTGAGGTCACATCAGAGTCCCTTACAGAGAGCCTGCAAGTGAGATCATGGGCATTGCACGCAACGGTGCTCTCCATTGCTTCACCGGAGCTGCCACCCCCTGATAGGATTAATGACTATTATTTTCTTAGCCATTGGGGCTCTCTGGTGCTCAGCAGAGGTCTCTGGTGCATCCATGGAGGTTGTGTGAAGAGAGTAATGTTGGAACTTTGAGTGGGGCTATAAATAGACCTTGTGGCCGACCTTGGCCAATCTCTTGGCACTCCCCACCCTTGTGCACGCCCTTGAAAGCTGAGTAACACGCTCCACTCACATGCATCACTTGGGATCACATTTAGGTAGATATTGGAGAGCCCCTAGTGCATTTACATCATAGATTTGCATCTCATGGCACTAGTTGAGTGTGATGGCTTTGGTTTTTTTTTTTTTTACTCTTAGTGATTGCCATCACCTAGTCGGCTTGGAGCTTAGAGGATCGTTGAAGGCTTTGTGATCATTGTTTGGCGCATGATCAAGTTGATTGTAAGGGGTCTTGTGCTCAACGCCACGGGTGATCACGAAGAGCAACTCTAGTGGAATGCTCGTTGCTAATTGGATTGCTTCTTGTGTTTAATTCTTGTGGCACTCAAGTTCTGGGTCTAGCTTGAGCAGCTAGTTAGTGTGTGAATCGACACATTAAGACTCGCCACAACGAGGACGTAGGTTGTCGGCAAACAACTAAATCTCATAGATAAATCATTGTGTTCTACTCTTGCCTAGTTTGGTATTGACCATCTTACAGTTAGTTGTAGCTTTAATAGTAGAGTAGCTAGTTTAGTAGCTCACTAGTTTAGCTAGCTAGAGTAGTCTTGTTTAGCTAGTAGCTCTTGTGTGGTGGAGTGAATTAGTGTAGAATTCAATTGCTACTAGAATTTTATAGGGGCTTGCTTAGATGAGATAGAGCTAGTGCAAGTATTGCCTGTTGGGACTTGTTATTTTACTAACCATACTGCTCTAGTGTTCTACCTTTTGTAAAGATTTTTTTATAGGCTATTCACCCCCTCTAGTCGTTTAGATCCTTCCAAGTGTGATATTTAAAAATATATATAGCGTAATTTATGGATATTAAATTTATTTTCATGATAGCTTATATTAGTATTTAAATGTTGATTTGGGAGATATTTTTATTTTTTTATTACAGCCAAGGTGGATATTTAGATACAAATCACAGTTTTAAATAAAATTTTATAGGCTATTCACCTCATGCTAGGTTATTGCTATTTTGTCACTTTTGCTGCAAAGTTGGTCTTTTGGAAAATTGAACAGTTGAGCTTCATGAATCCTGCTATAATATCGTATTAAGATTAGACTTCATGAACGTTTAGAAACATATTTGTGTTCATCATATTTGATTATTGCCATGTGTCCTTTAATGAATTACTCATATTTTTCATGGTTTTCTTACAAACTATTTGTCATAGCTCTGCTATAGCTCCTAGAAAAAATATGCTGTAATTTTAATCATTGATACAAATTAACATGTGCAAGACAAAGCCAACGACACTATACCAGGAACCAAAAAATATGCTCTCCTGGGAGCCAAATTAGTTTGCCCGCTCAGACGGGCGCCTCAGTAAGACAAAGCCAACGACACTACCAAGCAGCCCCTTAGTCCACGGTGGTCATCAGGTGATAACATTTGGTAGACCAGGACCTCGGCCATGGTTAATTATCCAACATATTTTTTTCCATAAATGAAGCTTTTATTAAGTTTCAGGATCATTACATCGAGTTGATACAATCATCTTGAAAGCACTTTCGGCCTCTGCATATCAGAATGCACACATCCTACAGAAAGTTTAAAGAAAGTATAGACACACTAGTATTAATCAATGAGCATACTAGATCGCCACCCATTCATGTACCGGGGAAAAACATTTCTTGGCCACCTGCGCTAATTGTAGACAAACCACCACAACCAAATCATGGAAAACCGAGTATAGCCCAGGTACGAAGTCAATGGATAGTTGAGAAGATAACCTGGAAAAGAGAAGAAACACATTTTCTTTTTTAAATTATGTCATTCCTTGTCGGTGTTTCGAAGATCGACGAGCAAATTTTTAGCGCCGCACTGTTCCAGGAAGACAATGGTAGCACTCGAGACATAAGGAAATTATACTGGTTCAGGACGAAAGCCTACGTCCAGTCTCAGAGGGTAGTGAGTTCGTGTTCCTCGGTTCAAGTGCTTTGAGGGCTTACAATGGAGGTTTGTAAGTTAGGGTTTTACAGGTAGAAAGCTAGAGGTAGGGGGCTCCGATCCTCCTAGAAGAAGGAGGCCTGGCTCCCTTATATAGATTCGGGGCTAGGTTACAACAGAGATAGATGGGTTCCTCCGACCTTAGTGGTCGAGAGCCCGACGGGAGGAGGAAGTTTTTGTCGAGCCCTAGCTGGTGGGTCCCCTGTATCTTATCCTCACTCCTGTTGATATGTCCATGCGGAGTTGCCGCGTTCTTGTTCCTCACGGCAAGGAATGGTGCTCCATGGCGGCACTGTGGGAATGGTGGTGGTTCACCAATTGCCCTATGCGTCATGGGCTTGGCATAGCCTCCATCCTTGATCCGTGAAGCCCGGAGATCGTCGTGGCCACGATGCGGGGGCAAGCGACCGTCTCGGGTTGATGGTCAGCCCTCCCTACCGTGGCCGTGTTGACCTCGACCTCGAGAAGTCGGGTCGAGGCTTTCTCCAGTTCAGCCGATCCTGGGGGATTGGCTCGAGGTCATGAGACCCATCCCGTAGTGGGTGGATCCGTACGCCCGTCTTGTCAGGTCATGCTTGGGCGGTGTAGTGCTGTACCTATAGTTGCTACCTCGCGGTGTAGTCTTGTCCGCGCTGAGGCGGTCAGAGGGATGGCATCCTACCCCGGGATCCCGCATCCCAAGGGATTGTCGTCCTTTTTGTCCTGTTGAGCGTACCTGTCTTAGTCAGAGCTGATGCACTCGATGGCCCTAACTGCTCCCTGTCCTTCCTGTTCGGTTAGGACCAAGGGAGGTCAAAGCGGCTGCGAGCTGTGTAGTGGAAGGAAGAGGAGGTTGAGGCGGGCCGTGTGCCGCACGACCTGGTGCCAGAGTGGCTAAGGCGGACCGCGGCTGGTGGGCCTTGGCCGGTTGGGCTGCCTCAGTTGTTTTGCAATCTGTTGTCCTGAGGTACCCAGGGTATACGACCTTGACATTCATGTATAACCAAAGCGACCAACAAATGACCGTAGCTCCCAATAGGAATAACGGCTTGAAGTCCCTACTTAAATGATATAACCAACTTCCGTACATGTTGGATACAGTACAAGGTTAAGAGCAACTCCAACAAATTGGCTATTCTTGTTGTGGATGCTATTTTACGATTTGTGTAGCACAAAATAGGTTCCAACATATATGCTATCTGACTTTGTAAAATAGGAAGCTGGCTATCCTTAATTTTGGGTGGCCATATATAGGGGGTGTTTGGTTTCTACAGGGGCGCCTAAAATTTCTGTCACATCGAATGTTTGAACACATGCATGGAGTATTAAATATAGACTAATTACGAAACTAATTACACAACTTGCGACTAATTTGCGAGACAAATCTTTTAAGCCTAATTAGTCTATGATTTGACAACGTGTTGCTACAGTAAACATGTGCTAATGATAGATTAATTAAGCTTAAAAAAATTGTCTCGCAAATTAACCTCCATCTATATAATTTCTTTATAATTAATCTATATTTAATGCTCTTTATTAATATCTAAACATTCGATGTGACATTAATTTTAGGAGCGACTAAAGAACCAAGCACCCCCATAGCCAACCACGGGCGCTGGCTATCTAACTTTGTAAAATAGCAAGGCTGTTATGGATCCCTTCTTTTTTAAGGAGTTTTATATTTTACAAAATTGCTAAACAACAGAATTTGGCTACTAATTTTAGCCAACCTATTGGAGTTGCTTTAAGGAAGGCATGTAGCTGCCTGCACAACAGCCCAGACTGCATGAACAAAACAACACTCGTTCTTGTGACAAGCAACAATCCTCTCTACCCTGCCAGTTGTGCTTAGCTAGATTATCTTTCATCAGTATCACTCCCCTTCTTTGGTACCAAAGGATGATCCCAAGTTTTAAAGGGGCCTTTAATTTCCATATTCTTTGTTAATATTGAGAACATCTAACTGGATTAGCGTTATACAGAGGTATTTGACCGAGAAATTTCCATTTGAACGTAGATTTCATTGAAATTCACCATGTTCTTGTGTCAAAGTAATATTAGCAATGTGTGGTAACAAATTATTCCATACTGCTAACTCACGCCAGGGAAATATTATGGCATATACAAAAATATTATGACAGGGAAGTTCATAGAAATATTTGTGACAACCTCTGATTCCATATGGTTCCAGAAACTCGAAACAAAACGTACGATTGACTTAAAGAATTACAGTAGGTCCTCCATTCCTTGGGAAATAGCAACATATATATGCTTGATTGAAGACACCAAACGTACCTTCATTTAAAAATGGAAACGTCAAGCCGGACTAGAAACAGTTCGATTCTGCAACATAGCCGTGGCACCTTCTAGTTCTAGTGATTCAAATAAACTGCCATACAGTAGATTCAAATCAATCAAATCCCGTCGCATCGTCATGTCTTATTGATTCCCCCCAAAGAAATTCAGGAATTGAAGAATGTTGTATACAACTTGACAGGCCAAGCAGCCCATTCCGAACAAGTGGCGCGGAAGTTAGCGACACTCAAACAGGCGGCAACGGCACCACTTCCGGCGTGGCCGGCGTGACGGCCACGGTCTGCTGTACGGTTGCCTTCCGCCGCGGGAGCTCGCAGCGGCAGAGCGGGCAGGTCCGGTGCGAGCGCAGCCACACGTCGACGCAGTCCACGTGGAAGAGGTGCCGGCACGCGGGGAGCTGCCGCACCATCTCGCCGGCCCGCACGTCCTCGAGGCACACCGCGCACAGCACGGCGCTCCCGCGTGGTGGCTGCCGCTCCCCCTCGCTCGCCGCCGCGGGCTGCTGGGCCGGCGCCGGCTGGAACGGGAACGACGGCAGCGTGGCGACGCCCGCCGCGTCGGACAGCCCGCACGCGCAAAGGCGTCGCGCCAGGCGTGCGGGCGCCGGAGCCTGAGGCGGCGCCGAGGCGGCCAGAGCCTGGAACCCGCACGAGACAAGCCCGCCGAGGAAGATGAGCACGAGCATGATCGCCGTCGGGCCGAGGATGACGTAGATCTTGGTGGGGAAGGCGCTGTCGCCGCTGGCGCGGTAGAGCAGGGAGAGCACCCCGCAGAGGAGCATCAGCGACACGAACGAGGCCAGTAGCAGGGAGCAGAGGCGGATGTCGGCTTCGTCGGGCGCCGTGCGGCCCGCCGCCAGCAGGCTCGAACGGTGCACGCTCGGCATGCTTGCTCGGCGCATGTAGCTAGTGCCGCTGCAGGATCCAGTCGATGGCTATGAAGTGTGCCGAGTGATCTTGCAGCTAGCAGAACTCAGTCTCTCCTTGGATGGGAACTGGAACTGTGCTGGTACGTGCTGTATTATAGACTGTAGCTAGTAGACGTTTTTGTTAGGTCTTCATCTCTTGACAAAGTCTGTAATGGTAGAGGGAGACGCTATTTCGAGCGGAAGGACACACTTTTCGCACGATCAACTCAGACGGAGCTAGCCGCACGCAACGTTTCTTTCTCTCTTTCCTTTCTTGTGGCTCGTTCGTTCGACAAGGTAGCCCCGGGCGAGATGCGGTGCACCTCACTGGCACGGCCAAGGCATGTATCGTTCAACGGTCGTGACGAATCTTGTTTGTGATCCTCAGTACCCCAAAACATCACTTTGGATAGCTTCGTAACCATCAGCACAACTGCACAATGTAGCAGTGTCACTGCTGGATTCAGGTTCTAGATTGCACTCGGCAAAGCCTTTGCCGAGTGCGGCACTCGGCAAAGCACACACGGCAAAAAAATTGATCGGCAAAGCACTCTTTGTCAAGTGTATTTTATCGGACACTCGGCAAAGAAAAGCGACCGTCACGGCGCCGGTCCCGTTGACGGTCACTTTGCCGAGTGTCAACCCTGCAGGCACTCGGCAAAAGATTTTTTTAATTTTTTTTAAAAATTTCTTTGCCGAGTGCCAACCCGTGAGGCGCTCGGCAAAGATTTTTTTAAAAAAAAAATTCTTTGCCGAGTGCCAAACCATGAGGCACTCGGCAAAGAGCTTTTATTTTTTTTTGAAAATTTTCTTTGCCGAGTGCCAACCCTCTAGGCACTCGGCAAAGATTTTTTATTTTTTTAAAAAAAAATCTTTGCCGAGCGCCAGCTCGGAAGGCACTCGGCAAAGAGCTTTTATTTTTTTTTGAAAATTTTCTTTGCCGAGTGCCACCCCTTTAGGCACTCGGCAAAGATTTTTTATTTTTTTAAAAAAAAATTCTTTGCCGAGCGCCAACCCGGAAGGCACTCGGCAAAGAGCTTTTATTTTTTTTTTGAAAATTTTCTTTGCCGAGTGCCAACACGCCAAGCACTCGGCAAAGTTTAATTTTTTTTTAATTTCTTTGCCGAGTGTTATAGTCACAACACTCGGCAAAGCTGGAAAATCTGTTTTCTGGTCGCCCATTTCGCCAGCTTTGCCGAGTGTTGTGACCATTGCGCTCGGCAAATGGGTCCTTTGTCGAGTGCAACACTCGGCAAAGTGACCAAAAACGGCAAATTTTATTTTATTTTTGTATTCCATCGTGACAAATACATTCATACAAGCATATATCACATATATATCTCATCCATCACATATATATCTCATCCATCGCATATATATCTCATCCATCATATATATATCTCATCCATCCACACATCCATCCGCCCATATCACATCCATCACAATATATAATAATAAGTGCTCAAGTCCATCCAAATAAGTTTACAAGTCCATCAAAGTCCACAAGTATATCACAAGTCTATCACCAAGTGAACAACAAATGTAAAAAATACAACATGCACTCATCTCGGCCACTGCGACTGTGGTGAAGGCCCAGATGCATCATTCGTAGGTGCATGAGATAGATTATTCGAACCACCGTTAGATAGAGACTGCACAAAGGAGAAAAGATTACATGTGAAACAAGATTATTTTGATAGCTAATCTAGGACGATAGAGGCCATACAAGCAAAGCACAAGCGAAAGTTAAAAACTTTGATACTCACAGGAGTAGCTGCAGCTGCAGGACGCGGAGGCGGAGGTGGAACCAACAGCCCAAGTGGCTGAGACAAGCCATACGTTGCCCAAGCCCTCGTAGGAAATCCGTAATGTCCATTAGCCTCTGCGCCTGGGCCTGCCGCTCGGCCCGCTCGGCCTCCAGCTAGGCCCCCAGCTCCTGACGTTCCTTCATTTCTTGTTCCAGCCGGGCCTACAATATTTCACTCTAATGTTTCAGTAATGCAAAGCTAATTAAGGTGTGTAAAGATCAATGTATGACGAGTAAAACAGGAATAACCTCGAGTGCGTCGACCCGATGCTATGCAGCGGTCGGCTATGTGCAAATGGCCGGGCTCTCGCTCGTGCTCCGTGCTCGGATCTGGGAGAGAGAGGGAGTAGAGGCCGTGTTGATGACGCCGTCGCCAAGCCAGAACCGCCCATGCTTCTTGCCTTGCCCCGCCCTCATGACGTCCTCTCCATCGAAGTCCTGGGTGCTCGGATCGTGGTCTGCCCCATGGAGCGACCTCGCCACCTCAGTGTACTCACTGATGCGGGAGTGGACGCTCGGGTTTGTGTATGCCTCGGGCGGGTCCTCCAGGTTGAAGGAGACGTCGGATGTCGCCTTGTCCTTGTGGGCCATACACCATGCTTGGAAGTCTGAGCAAGCCTGGCCACTATGTGATGCCGACTACGAGAAAGATAGCACGATGATTAGAAATCAGACAGAACTCAGCGTGACAATAGATAAATCAATTCGCGTACCCATGCTTGTTTGTATCCAGCGAGGTTGCGGCTGCCTTGATGGTGTGCTAGACCTTGCATCAGTAAACGACGGTCCTGCGCATCCCTATGCATCTTGAGGTACTCCTCCGTGAACCACCTGTCCACCATCATCGCCCAGCACTCGGGATACGCTTGGCACCACCAGGGAATCACCTACACGTCATCAAGTATTGGACATATAAGAAGATCAAATTAAACCAACTTAATCTCAAAACGAATCAATATTGATGTTCTTCATTTTCCTCAAGGTACTGCTCCTGGGTCAGCTGCATCTCTCTTGCGTCTTTCTTGGTTTTCCTCTCTCCAAGCTTCGACCCGTAGTAGGTTACGATGGCCTAGATGCGCGCCTCGTGATGCATGTCGGTGACGAGTTTTTTATAGGCTTTGGTAGTCGCCTGCTCCGCCCTGGCCTCAAATCCCTCCTCGCATCTGTAATAAGTCTGCATACAAAAACGATGTATCCATTCATTATTTCAAGAAAAGTCCAATGAATGCGACGTATTGAGCAATGTTGTGCAAGGGAGACTTACCCAAAACTCTACCTTCACCCGCGCCGCCTTGTTGGGGTACTCCGCATCGGAGGCGATGACGTAGTGGTCAAACGAGTAGGCCAGCTCCGTCTTTGATGCGTACGTGACAATGCCGGGGAAGTGCTGCCTGCACAGAAGACCTAGGATGCCGTTGACTAGCCGTGCGCTACCACCCGACACAACCACCCAGTTCCTGCACAAGTAATTAAGAAAAATTATTAGTTTTTTTCATCATATCAAATGAAGTAGTGGTGATAACATATACAGTTACTTACTTTTGTCCTTCGGGGCGAATCACTGGGCGTTGGTGAGGAAGCAGAACCTATGGGAGGCTCGCGGGACCTCGCAAGTAGACACTCGAAGAGGAGTTGGAGGAAGCGAAACCCGTGCCTGCCGCCTCCCCCCTCCTCCTCCTCCTCCTCCTCCTCCGTCTGCCAAACCAACTCCTCGTCTGACTCGTCCACGGGCGCCACCTCCTCCTGTGGCTAGCGGTCCTCCTCACGTGGCTTGGGAGGAGACGGCCCCCTCCTACGGCTAGCGGTCCTCCTCCTCCTGTTCGATCCCTCTGCCGCCCCCTCCTGCGACCGGCGTGGTCTTTGGTAAATCGAGTTCACAGACCTATGACGGTCGCCCACCATCTTTGTTCAATCACCTGCAATAAAAAAGAAAAACAAGACATAATTAGAAATAGGTGCAAAAATAAACAAAACATAATTACAAAAAACATAGTATTACATGTATTAGAAATATATGCAAAAATGAACAAAACATAATTACAAAAAAACATAATATTACATGTATTAGAAATAATCTTCATGATTGAAATTAGCTAGATCATAGGTCTCGTCATCACTATCAACATTGTCCAACTCATCAACACTATCCGAAGGAGGAATGTTGTCTTCATTGTCATTGCCGAAATGTAATCGCTCAAGCATTTGTATGTCCTTCAGATTTCGCACCTCGTCTCCAGCGTCCTCGTCATCATCCCTTTCATTATCTACTTCCATTCCTATCTCTTGGGTTAAGTCTATGTCAAACCTCCCTTGTAGCCCCTCTTCTTGATAGAACTCTCCATCATATGTGTTTGAGTTGAAGTTGTAATCTTCATCGTTTGGGACAGGTAGTTTATCGTGTGGCGATACCTTGTGCACAATAGACCAACACTTAAGATACTCGGCGTCTTTGCACGCGTATGACGTATAATAAACCTGGACGGCCTGTTGAGCCACAATGTAGACATCTTTTCCTGGATAGATGGAATCCTATCGAATCTCGACTAGCCCAAGCTTAGGGGTCCGTCTCGTTACACCAGGATGAAACCAATGGCATTTGAATATGACAGGAGTAAGAGGTTTGGAACCATAAAATGATAGTTCGTAGATTTCTTCAATTCTTCCATAATAGTCGAGTCCATCAGTGCCGGACGTAACAACTCCGCTGTTTGTGGTTTGTCGATTGGGCCGACTCTGCTCGTAGCTTGCTGTGTGAAAACGATATCCATTCACGTCATAACCGGTAAATGACTTGACCCTAACGGCACAACCGTTTGCAACCTGTCTTAACTCATCACTTATAGGCGCATCAGTTTGGGCTTTCTGTTTGAACCAACAAATGAAATTGGGGCTCCCTGGTCCCGCACCCCATGAAAGAAGGGTATCATTTTCTTGCGGGATAGGTTGCATTGATCCATGCCAGGATTGATGAAGAAATTCCCTGTACCAACGAGAAACAAGGGGGTTGGACGACGAAACAAGGACATACAGCGAAATGAAACAAGTTCATTTAGAACTTACCGAATGAACGGTTGCACCTCGACAAGGTTGGTCAACACATATAGCATGATACTGCACCACTCTTCATTTTTCAATTGCTTAGTGGTCGATGCACTTGCACTTTTAAGTTGCCCTTGAAAAAGGCTGAGGTTCGATTCATTTTCGCCAGCATTGTAACGAGGGGGTGGATTATGAACGTTAGGAAGTTTCTCAGTGTAGTATTTCTCTGTGAAGTTCGACACCTCCTCTAGAATGTATGCCTCTACAATGGAAGCCTCAATTCTGGCTTTATTTCTACATTTTTTGCGAAGAGTCTTCAGACATCTCTCGATTGGATAGCACAAATGGTTCTGCATGGGCCCCCCCATCCGTGCCTCATACGGGAGGTGCACAATCAAATGCTGCATCGACAAGAAGCAGGCGGGCGGAAAGATCTTCTCCAACTTACAGAGCAACACGGGTGCCGCTTTTTCCAAGTCATCAATGACAGTCTGAGAGAGCTCCTTGGCACAAAGCTGGCGGAATAAGTAGCTCAACTCTACCAGCACTTGCCAGACATGCTCTGGGATATAGCCTCAAACCATCACTAGAAGAAGCCGCTCAATCCATATGTGGTAGTCATGACTCTTCATCCCATTGACTCACAGAGTGCCTAAGTTAACTCCCCTCTTTAGATTCGCTGCATACCCATCAGGGAACATTAGCTTCTTGATCCATTCAAGTACTTCCCTCCTTTGGTCCTTTTTCAAGACGAAATCGGCCTTAGGCCTTCTCTAGGTCTTGCCATGACTAGGAGGTTGCATCTCTTGATTTGGTCTATCGCACAACGTTGCCAGGTCTACTCTAGCCTTTGGGTTGTCCTTAGACTTTTTAGTGTTCATGAGTGTTGCCCAAAGTGCCTCGGCGACATTCTTTTCAGTGTGCATTACATCAATGTTATGTGGTAGAAGAAGGTCGTCAAAATAGGGGAGCCTCATCATGCCTGAGATATGAGTCCACATATGCTGCTCACCATATCCCACAAAACCACCTTCTTCATTGGGCACGAGAGCACCTATCTGAGCATGAACCTCGACACCATTCATCATCTGCGGTGCAGGGTTTGTCACTTTGACGCCTTTCATAAAGTTCTTGATGTCTTGTCTGAATGGATGGTCAAGAGGTAGGAATTGACGATGTCTATCAAATGACGAATACTTGCCACCCTTCTGCAACCAAATAAACCTCACACCTTTCTTGCATATTGGACATGGGAACTTCCCGTGAACACACCAGGCGCAGAATATCCCATACGCCAGGAAGTCATGCAGGGAGTAGTGGTACCAAACGTGCATTTTGAAGGTTGTCTTTGTAGCTTGATCATATGTCCATACCCCTTTGTCCCAAGCATGAACCAACTCATCAAACACGGGCTCCATGAACACACCCATATTACTCCCTAGGTGTCCAGGAATTATCAACGACAAGAATACGTTATGTCGTTGAAAGGAGACACTGGGAGAGATTAAGGGGGATAACAAAGACGGGCCAACATGTGTATCGGGCAACGATCATTCCATAAGGATTGAACCCATCTGTTGCCAACACGACACATACATTACGAGCCTCATCTGCTTTGTCATGATGCTTGTCATTAAAGTGGATCCAAGCTTCACCATCGGATGGATGTACCATCTTGTCAGGATTGTACCGTTTGCCATTTTTGTGCCATGTCATCTGTTTCGCGGATTCCTCAGTCATGTATAGCCGTTGGATCCTCGGTAGGAACGGAAGGTACCATAGGATTTTCATGGGGATCGTAAGTTGCCTCTTCTGGCCATCATCAGAGTCTACCTCCAGGTACCTGGAGGATTTACACTTTGGACAGAACTTTGCATGCTCGTGTTCTTTCCTAAATAGGACGCACCCTTTCGGACAAGCATGTATCTGCTCATACGGCATCTTAAGTGCTCGAAGGAGTTTCTGTGACTCGTACATGCTCTTCGGCAGAATGTGGCCCTCCGGAAACAAGGTGCCAATCACGGCCAACATCTTATTGAAGCCAGGTCGACTTAAGTTTAACTCGGACTTCAACCCCATTAAGCGTCCAATGGCATCCAGTTGAGACACCGTTGACCGATCGTGAAGGGGTTTCTGTGCCGAGTCCATTATATCGTAGAACGCCTGTGCGGCTGCTTCCATCTCCTCCTTCTCACGTCCCTCATCGAACTGTCCTTGGTGAAAGTCATCTAACATGTCTGCTACCCCAGCATCAGCATCAAAAGCCTCCACCCGTGGTCTCACCACCTCCTCTCTCATACGATGGGCTTCACCATGGTGGACCCACCGGGTGTAGTCCGGCGTAAATCCATTCTTCACAAGATGTTTACCCATTTTCACCTTGTTTACCCTTCTCCTATTTCCATATTTGCTGCAGGGACACAAAACTAGGCAATGTCCTTTAGCAGTGTTGCCAAATGCACTGTTCAAGAAAGCATCGGTCTTGTTCATCCATTCCGTGGTGTAATCACTCTGACTTCTCCAGCCCGTGTACATCCACTGACGGTCATCGATCCTCTAATATATGTATCGGCAAGTAATGTAACCATCAATTGCATCTACATGGTGTTCCTACTGTCTAATAGGTGTGGATAAGTCCTAATCCCACCCGCAGATGCGTAGATGAGGTTAGTTTTCATGCTCTACTCCTATCCGAGATAGAATTTTGGTAGCACCTCCCCGCTATTCTCCAGATACACATCCTGCCAAAGAAGAGTGTGTATCTGGAGAATAACAGGGAGGTGATGCCGAAACTCTATCTCGGACTAGAGCAGAACATGGAAACTAACCCATCTACGCATCCACGGGCTGTCCAAAAAGTGTGGACAATCCAAAATAGATACGGTCATAGATATGCAAAGATCTGCATACCTCCAACCGTATCTCTTTCGAATGGGAGACACCTAACTGGGTTACGCGATCTACGACAATGATACGAAAAGAGGGGTTATACCTAGGGTGGCGACGGAGTCAGGCTAGTGGGGCCGTGGCGGGTCGGTGCAGTGGCAAGACGACGCAGTGCAGGCAGACCGACACGGTGGCGAGAACTCCGACTCAACTCTGACGGGCTCTTCTCTACAAAAATGGAACAAAATACTGTCATTTACAAAAAAAATCGGCAGAACCTCCCCTGCACGGTGAGGTTTCCAAAACCAGCAAAAAACAACGGAACGATGGCCGACAAGCACATATGGCTCAACAGAAGCCATGTAGTTTGGATATCAATCCATGCAGAAGAATATATCCAAGTAGTACCACTACTTGTACTACTACTTTCACTATTGCTACTACTACTACCATTGGTTCTTCTACTACTACCACTATTGCTACAACTACTACCATTAGTTGTACTACTACTACTACCACTACTCTACTACTACTACCACTAATTCTACTACTAATACTACCACTAGTTGTACTAATACTACCACTAGTACAACTAATACTACTACAACTACCACTACCTCGACAATAATAAGTGAGAAGGCATACCTGACGGGCGACGGGGTAGGGGCGGGCGGCGTCGGGATCGGGCGGAGTCGGGGACGGGGTCGAGCACGGATAGCGTCGGGGCGGGTGGTCCACGGGGCACGGTCGGGGGCAGGGCGCGGCCGGAAAAAAGGCGCGGCCAGGGCGCAGGGCTGGTCAGGGTTAGGGCGGCGCGACCGGGGGAAGGGCCAGCCGGGGGCACGGCGCGGCCGGGCGCGCGGGCAGCGGGCGGCGCAGCTGGGGGAAGGGCCAGCCGGGGGTAGGGCCAGCCGAGGGCACGGCACGCGGGCGGCCGGACACGTGGGCAGCGAGGGCACAGCGGCGCAGGCGGCCGGGCGGCGCGGGCGCACAGGCGCGCAGGTGCGCGGGCAGCGCGGTGTCCGGGCGGCCGGGCGGCGCGGGCGAGCGGGCCGGTGTGGGCGCGGTGCGCGGCGCGGAGGCGGTGGCGGGCAGGCGTGGGCGCGGGGTGGCTGGCTGTGACTGCCCGGCCGGCCAAAAACCACTAAGTCCGCGGCTTTGCCGAGTGCCGGATCAGGGAGGCACTCGGCAAAGAATTTTTTTTTTATTTTTAATTTCTTTGCCGAGTGCCCCAGATCTGGCACTCGGCAAAGATTAAAATTTTTTAAAAAAATTCTTTGCCGAGCATCTCAGATCTGGCGCTCGACAAAGAAATTTTTTTTATTTTTAAAATACTTTATCGAGTGCCCCCGAGACAGCACTTGGCAAAGATTTAATTTTTTTTTATTATTTCCTTGCCGAGTGCTCCTGTGGATGCACTCGGCAAAGAGGAAATTTTTTTAAAAAAATTAAAACATTCTTTGCCGAGGGCCTGATGGCTGGCACTCGGCAAAGACACCCTTTGCCGAGTGCCATGCCACGGCACTCGGCAAAGTTTTTTTGTTTTTTTTTTTGTTTTTGGCCTCCAATTTTTTTGTGCAGCCTTTTTAAAGCACCAGGAACTCCTAGTTACAATTTGGGGATTTTTTGTGGCTTTTTGTTATATTTAGTTACTTTATTTCGTTTACTTGAATTTTTCTAGAAATTAGAAATTTGAACTGCACGTGGTACGAATAATGGAGTTTAATGATTCGAAAATTGATAGTCATGTTAGTGAGTGTTGTGAGAAGCCGTATCCAGGAACGGACCCGAAATTTCGGACATCTTGTTCACGAAACATGTCCGCGAAATTGCGTGTGAAGTGTTTATAAATTCTATAAAAAACAAACGAAGTTCGAAAATCATGAAACTTGTTGAGATGTCGTGATATCATATGTGGAGGCTATGATAAAAATTTTAGAAGATTTCGTGCACGTTGTTACGTACGATGCTTACAAACCAGGACATCTCTACATGTGATATCAGATGTGGAGATGTCCTAGTTTGTAAGCATCGTACATGACAATGTGCATAAAATCTTCTGAAATTTTTATCATAGCCTCCACATATGATATCACGACATCTCAACACTCACTAACATGACTATCAATTTTCGAATCATTAAACTCCATTATTCGTACCATATGCAGTTCAAATTTCTAATTTCCGGAAAAATTGAAGTAAACGAAATAAAGTAACTAAATATAACAAAAAGCCACAAAAAATCCCTAAATTATAACTAGGAGTTCCTGGTGCTTTAAAAAAGCTGCACAAAAAAATTAGAGGCCAAAAACAAAAAAAACAAAAAAAACTTTGCCGAGTGCCGGGGCATGGCACTCGGCAAAGGACGTCTTTGCCGAGTGCCAGCCATCAGGCTCTCGGCAAAGAATGTTTTAAATTTTTTTTAAAATTTTCTCTTTGCCGAGTGCATGCACAGGAGCACTCGGCAAAGAAATAATAAAAAAAATTAAACCTTTGCCGAGTGCCGTCCCGGGGGCACTCGGCAAAGTGTTTTAAAAATAAAAAAAATTCTTTGCCGAGCGCCAGATCTGAGACGCTCGACAAAGAATTTAAAAAAAAAAAAAATCTTTGCCGAGTGCTAGATCTGAGGCACTCGACAAAGAAATTAAAAAAAAAACAAATCTTTGCCGAGTGCCTAATTGCAGGCGCTCGGCAAAGAAGGCCGTGACCGGACGCCGTTTCCACGGGCAGCCTATGCCGAGTGTAGAGATTTTGCCGAGAGTCTGACACTCGGCAAAAAAGTCCTTTGCCGAGTGCCCGTGTTTGCCGAGTGCAATTCTTTGCCGAGTGCCCGATTTTTGACACTCGACAAAGAATTTTGCACTCGGCAAAGTCTCTGTTTCCAGTAGTGTGTACAGCTCAGGCCCTCGTATCTGCTCTGCACTGCACCCCGTGCTGTCGACGAAATAGGCAAGTTCATGCAATTTGCACTGTAACAGGCCAGCTTGGTACTACTTGTACTCCATCAGTTTCGGCCTTTCGGGATATAGCTACTGTTGAAGTTCAAAACTAGACCCAGAATATAGCTATGTTTTTAAGTTCCCTAGCTTGATTAATACTCCCTCCGTTTCCAAATTATAGGACATTCCACCTTTATTAGAGTGTAAAAGCATTTAAAGTTGGACTAAAAGTTATAAAAAGAATTACAAAGATTTATGACATATATTATGAAAATATAATTAATGAAGAATCTAATGATACTTATTATCATAAATATTATTATTTTATTATATAAAATTTGGTTAGACTTGACCTGCTTTATTTTTTTTAGAATTACGCAGTACAACGCAGGCGTCCACAACACGTATACACATTCACCCCTATGAATACATGTACGTAAACCCTACCCCTATGAGCACCTGCGAAAGACTGAGCCGGCAAATCTAGAGATTCACGAAGTCACCACTAGCACCTCGCTGTCGACAGGGACATCGCTTATCATTGAAAGCATAGCGTCGTTAAATCATGGAATAAATCCAGAAAAATGCGAGCACCCGTGCCAAGTCGATGACTTAAACTCGGGTGGACAGGATCCACCACAAGGAACCTAACCAACTGATCTATGATCAGTTCACGACTTAGACCTGCTTTAACTCTCCAAGAAAGTTCGAATGACTTATAATTTGGGATGGAGGGGTAGTTAAATGGATGAAGTTCCCTCTGTGGATCAATAAAATAACAGCATGCATATCTTCGTTTACTTAGAGTGAAGACATGTACGGCAAACATCGTTGTCATACGTAGACCACATGCACATTCAGGAACAGTTTCAATGAAAATCATTTTAGACATTTTGCCACTGTTTGTAATCTATCTGAGAACTGTTTAAACGTAGTTATACTCCAGGATGGATGGAGTATTAATTAATGTCTAAGAAGGCAAGAGAGGCCGAGTTTCACACATTAGACCATTCCCAGTGATGAGGAGTTTCTTTTGCGGTTTTCAAATAGCGTGTTTGAATTAGCTTAAAGTAGTTATTACCTAGGGCTAAAAGTTTGCCTAAAATAGTTAAGGTTGGCTAACTAGTTGGTTAGCAACTAGTTAGAGGTTTGGTTCAAAAATTAGTCTATCTATTACTTCCTGTATCGATGGGCTAGGGCTAAGAAATAATTGACTAAGAGTATATCCTAGATTCTTTCTTAAACCTCTCTAAATCATCATTTGGATAGTCATTTGAATAAAATTTGTTGTTTGTATCTTTCCACCCTCCAATGGCTTTTCTATTTCTTGTGCATACTCTACAGAACCAATAATCTTGTTCTCCATCTTTGGCTATTGAGAAATTCAGAATAGACGTGGATAGTATTTGGAGATATAATTGAAGAAGATATTAAAAAATACTTTTTTCACTAAAACCTCCATTCCTATTAATAAGGAAGGGTGTAGAGAGCCTCTTAAAGTTGCTTTAACAGTTAGCCCTATGCATCCAAAAGATTCTAAGAGCACAACATAATCTAGAGAGGTTTAAGTTGATAATTCGTTTGGTCATATTAGGTTAATTTCATTCTTGTTTCCATGTCGTAGCATGAAAAGACAGGATAGAATTTTAGGCAAATTTAGTACCAATTTAATCCAGGAAAATATAAATAACACGTTTACGACATCAGATATGTGCACATGTGATCTAAGCGCAACAAATATGTACATAATACTAATCATCATGATTTTAATCATAGAAAACAAAGAACAGGTTGCAACAGCATACCCAGCAGCACCAGAGCCAACGCTAGTTGACATAGCGGTTGTTGATGTAGTAGTCTCGCCCGATATCATGCAGTAGTGTTGTAGTACCGATCATCCCAAGTCGTCGGGAAGTAGTAGGAAGAAGAATGAACGAACAAGCAATCCGAATGGCATCGATTTCGGAGGCCTGCTCTCCCTATTCTTGTGCGCGCAAGAACCGGGACTGGAACGACAGAGAGCAACACAACAGCAAAGTGTTGAGGCGTGGTTGTGTGTCATGCGCTCGCGGACAGGAGGCGAAAGTGCTGCCTTATGTAGCCTTCCAGCAGGGACACGGTCATGAACACCATGTATGTTACTAGTAACTGACAAATAAATTGTCTGTTACTAGTAACCCACTATTTAACATGGTTGACTATGGCATGAAGACCATATTTGTTACTAGTGACAGGCGAATCAATTGTTTGTTATTAGTAACTCACCAATCAACCACTAACCCACCTTAAAGTGTCCCACTAATTGCTACTAACACATCATGAGTTTCACCTAGCATTAATCCGAGCCTTGAAATTTTCTTTGATTTAATTGCTAAATATAATTGGTCAATTTCAATTAAATCCGACAATCCCCGCTAAATATTACTTTTGCTTCCACAGTTAACTATTTATTTGTAACATTTTGTTTACATATGTATTGAGTATTATAATTATCATGTTTATATAAAAGGGGCCTATAATTTAGTTTTGTTTTAGGTCGAAAACAAAAACTCAGACCACTTAGTGTAGGTCGGGGCACCGGAACAGTCGAACATAAGGCATAGCTATGCCAAAGCCGACGCGTGCCGAGCGTTGTGTCCAGGATGAGGGAGGGACAAAGAGGAGAAGCCATAGAGGGTGGGCCGGGGCATAGCAGCGCCGAGCGGTGGGATAAGCAGCGCTACATGCACTAGTAGAGAAACGACCTTTGATCCCACCTCGAAATTTGGCTTTAGTCCCGGTATTTTTCGCGCCCGGAACTAGAGATACCTTTAGTCCCGGTTTGTAGCTCCAACCGGGACTAAAGGACCCTGCCCAACGGCTACTGCAGCAGGCTTTTGCTGCAGGGGACCTTTAGTCCCGGTTGGAGCTACCAACCGGGACTAAAGGTTAACTTTTACTCCCGGTTCGTCCCTCCAACCGGGAGTAAAAGTCTACTCCCGGCTGGAGGCTCTGTCTAGGACTAGGAAGGGACCTTTAGTCCCGGTTTCTATCTCCAACTGGGACTAAAGGTCCCCTCCTATATAGCCCTTGTTCCTCTCCGAGCCCGAGCCACTTCGAGCTTAGTGTTCTTGCTTCATCGCCGGCCTCTCTTCTTCCTCATCACCGGTGTATCACAAGATTTCTTCCATTCCTCCATCGATTCTTCGGTTCTAAGGTTATCAACTTTATACTCTTATGTTTCATCAGTAGCTTATTTCATTTTGTGGAGTAGATATATGTGGTTTTTTTATGTTAGATTTTTTTATTTGTAAGCCAATTAAGCTCAAAATCACTTTAAAGTTTTCATATTTGGATGAAGGAAGGTTAAAGTAGTTATTCAAAACTAGTATTGAGTTTTCAATTCTAGCATGCATATCACACTTCGTGGTTTGGAGATATAGAGAATTTTAGAGTTTTTTTAATTTTATTTGTTTATAAAATGAGAAATTTATATTATATTAAAAATGAGTATAGAGAATAGATGGCAACTGCTTCCGGGTCCTCGGCCTCTCATCGGGTTCCAAAGCGACTAGGGCCGGACCTTCCTCTCATTGCATGCGGCAAGTGTGAGGAGAAGATTGTGATGGAGTACCGGGTGAGGAAGGAGTGTCCCAACAAGGGCCGTATCTTCTACAAGTGTCCGGATCGCAATGTGAGTTATTTTGTCGCATTTGATGATTATGGTTAATTTATACTTATTTTCATGATGATTGTGATTAAAGTTCTAATTTTTTGTTTTAATTTTAGTGGGATGGCACTGGATGTTTAGGCCGGTACTGGGAGGAAGAGTATGTTGAATACGTGCAAAATTCTCTTGCACAGGCGGCTATGGTGGCTGATGAGGCAGTGATCCTGCGGAAGAAGCCCATAGATGTTGAACAAATGCATGATCTGTCTGTTTTAGTTGGGATTGGTCGCAAAATCCTTATGCTGCTGAAGTGCATTTTAGCTTTAGTTTTTTAGTGGTAGTTGGGATTGTCTACATTGTAGCGAGACTTTCATAAATTAATACCTTATATGGTGGCATGCATGTCGTATAATTAACTGATTATGTTCTAGGTTTTAATATGGTATGTATGTCATATAATGTAGATGAGCTGGCATTGGATGTACAATGCTGATCGCCGCTCTCAAGAGTTCATTGAGGGCGTGCATTCTTTCTTATGTGTGGCCGAGGCAAACAAACGCGATGGTTTCATGTGCTGCCCATGTGTCATATGTAAGAATTTGAAGGAATATGCTAGCTCAAGGAGTCTTCATTCACACTTGTTGAAGTCGGGTTTCATGCCAAACTATATTTGTTGGACGAAGCACGGAGAAATTGGGGTTGTAATGGAAGAAGGTGAAGAAGAACAATGGGATGATGATGACATTATTGCTGAATATGGTGCCTTCAATGATACTGCAATGGGGGAAGCTGAAGAAGAGGTAGTGGCAGAAGATGAGCCTGCTGATGATCTTGGTCAAGCCATTCGTGGCGCACAAAGAGAATGCGAAAGTGAAAAGGAGAAGATCAAGTTCGAGCGCATGCTAGAGGATCACAAGAAATTGCTATACCCAACTTGTGATGCGGGACAAAAAAAGTTGGGTACCACACTGGAATTGCTGCAATGGAAGGCAAAGAATGGTGTATCTGACAAGGGATTTGGGGAGTTACTAAAAATCCAAAAGAAGATGCTTCCAAAGGATAATGAATTGCCCGTCACTACGTACGAAGCAAAACAGGTAGTCTGCCCTTTGGGATTAGAAATCCAAAAGATACATGCATGTCCTAATGACTGCATCCTCTACCATGGCGAGGAGTACGAGAAGTTAGATGCATGCCCGATATGTCATGCATCGTGGTATAAGATCAGGCGAGATGACCCTGGTGATGTTGAGGGCGAACGTCCCACGAAGAAAATCCCTGCCAAGATTATGTGGTATGCTCCTATAATACCATGCTTGAAACATTTGTTCAGAAACAAAGACCATGCAAAGTTATTGCGATGGCACAAAGAAGACCATAAGGTAGACAATATGTTGAGACACCCTGCTGATGGGTCCCAGTGGAGAGCAATCGATAGAGAATTCCCGAAGTTTGCAAATGACGCAAGAAACTTAAGGTTTGCTTTAAGTACGGATGGTATGAATCCTTTCGGGGAGCAGAGCAGTAGTTATAGCACTTGGCCTGTTACTCTATGTATCTACAACCTACCTCCCTGGTTATGCATGAAGCTTAAGTTTATTATGATGCAGTGCTCATCCAAGGTCCAAGGCAACCTAGCAACGACATCGATGTGTACCTAAGGCCACTAGTTGAAGAACTTCTACTTTTGTGGAACAGACTAGGTGTATATGTGTGGGATGAGCACAAACAGGAGCACTTTGACCTGCGAGCATTATTTTTCGTAACAATCAATGATTGGCCTGCTCTAAGTAATCTTTTACGACAATCAAACAAGGGATATAATGCATGCACGCACTGTTTTGATGACATTAAAGGTATATTCTTGAAAAAATATCGAAAGGTCATGTACCTTGGCCATCGTTGATTTCTTCCTGCAAATCACCCCCTAAGAAAGAAAGGCAAGCATTTTAAAGGTAAGGCAGACCACCAGTCCAAGCCGGGCAACCGAACTGGTGAGGATGTACTCAATATGGTCAAGGATGTGAAAGTAGTATTTGGAAAGGCACATGGCAGCGAACCTGTTCCGAACGATACCGACGGTCACGCACCCATGTGGAAGAAGAAGTCCATATTTTGGGAGCTACCCTATTGGCAAGTCCTAGAGGTCTGTAGCACGATCGACGTGATGCACCTGATGAAGAATCTTTGTGTGAACCTGCTAGGCTTCATGGGTGTGTATGGGAAGCCTAAGGACACACTTGAAGCACGACAGGACCTGCGATGTTTGAAAGAATGAGACAACCTACATCCAGAGAAGACAGATGATGGACGCCATTACTTAAGTCCTGCCAGCTACACTCTTAGCAAAGAAGAGAAGGAAAGCATGTTTGAATGCCTAGCAAGCATCAAGGTACCATCTGGATTCTCCTTGAATATAAAGGGTATAATAAATATGCCAGAGAAGAAATTCCTAAACTTAAAGTCTCATGACTGCCACGTGCTCATGACGCAATTGCTTCCAGTTGCATTAAGAGGAATTCTACCTCCAAATGTACGTCTAGCCACCATGAATCTATGTGCATTCCTCAATGCAATTTCTCAGAAGGCAATTGATCTAATGGATCTAGCTAAACTACAGAATGATGTGGTTTAATGTCTTGTCAGCTTTGAGTTGGTGTTCCCTCCTTCCTTCTTTAATATCATGACACACCTCCTAGTTCACCTGGTTAAGGAGATTAGCGTTCTCCGTCCTGTGTTCCTGCACAACATGTTCCCCTTTGAGAGGTTCATGGGAGTCCTAAAGAAATATATTCACAACCATGCTCAACCAGAAGGAAGCATCGCCAAGGGCTATGGAATAGAGGAGGTCATTGAGTTTTGTGTTGACTTTATTTCTGACCTTGACCCGGTTGGTGTTCCTGAATCATGACACGAGGGGAGACTAAGTGGAAAGGGGACACTAGGGAAGAAAACATATATTGGTATGCTGGACAATTATCTTAATAAAGCATACTACACAGTTCTGCAAAACTCCTCCTTAGTGGATTCATATATCGAGACACATAAAGAGTTGCTCCGATCCGAGTTTCCAGGGAAGTCTGAAGCTTGGATTATGCGTCAGCACATGGAAACTTTCAGCGACTAGTTGCGAAAAGAATGTTAGGGTGATGAGAGTATTGATGAGCAACTGTATTTGTTGGCTAGGCAGCCATCGTGGCATATCCTCACATACAAAGGGTACAAGATAAATGGGAATACATTTTACACAGTAGCCCAAGATAAAAGGAGCACCAACCAAAACAGTGGTGTCCGCATAGATGCCACCGACCCTAATAGAAATAAGCAAACATATTATGGCCACATAGAGGAGATATGGGAACTAAACTATGCAACTACTTTTAAGGTACCTTTGTTCAAGTGCCAATGGGTAAAGGCGACTGGAGGTGGGGTAGCAGTCGACAACCAGTATGGAATGACAACCGTAGACCTCAACAATATTGGATACAAAGATGAACCATTCATCCTTGCCAAGGATGTGAATTAGGTGTTTTATGTCAAGGACATGTCTACAAAACCGAAGAGAGGGAAAAACAACAACGACCCAATCTATGAGCCAAAGTGCCACATAGTTCTTTCAGGGAAAAGAAACATCGTCGGAATTGAAGACAAGTCAGACATATCAGAAGATTATGAAAAGGATGACCGAATTCCACCCTTCACAGTGAACAAAGACCCAAGCATCTAGCTAAATGATGAGGACACTCCATGGTTACGACGCGATCATAACCAAGGGATATACATTAAGAAGAAGTTCACTACTATACTCGCTTGATATATTTAGTGATGTATTTGACCTATTATGTAATAATTGTGACTTCAAATTTTTTTTGTCGTGTTTTCATATTTTTCTACAGTTTAAATGAATTTTCTGCTAGACGTTGGATTTCCCGTGGAGAATGTGTGATGAAAAACCAAATGATCAACGTTAATAAGATGTGAAAACTAATTTTCTATCGAAAAGCAATAGTTTTACTGATTTTAATTAAGTAGTATATTTTTGCATGGTGCAAATTGTAATTATTATTTACACTATGTCAAATATTCATACAGTAAAACAAAAGAGTTTAGGTTACAATTTTTTGTTGTGTATAATAATGCAAAACCAAGTCCAGGATTTTTTTTATAATTTTTTTGGTAATATTTTATTTATTAGGCAATTAATAACTCTATGCATTTTTATATAAAAGAAATATATAAAAAAGGAAAAAACTTATGGAAACCAGAGAAAGACAACTGCAGACCACCTTTACTCCCGAGCCTAAAATGCCCTTTACTCCCGGGCCGTGGCTACACCCGGAACTAAAGGTGGGCAGCGTATTTGCAGCCCGCCAAAATGATCTTTACTCCTGGGCCATGGCCACACCCGGGACTAAAAATCAGACCTTTAGTCCCGGTTCTAATCATCACCCGGGACTAAAGGTGGGCTGCATTTTCGCAGCCCGCCAAAATGACCTTTACTCCTGGGTCGTGGCTACACCCGGGACTAAAGATCAGACCTTTAGTCCTAGTTCTAATCATCACCCGGGACTAAAGGGTCTTTAGTCCCGGTTCGTAGCGGCAACCGGGACTAAAGGCCCCCCTTTATAAAACCTCACTACCTCCTCCAAGCCTCATCTTCTCCACCAGATCGATCCAGTAGCGCCGCCGCCCCTAGGACACCCTAGCCTCGCCTCATGCACACACGCTGTCACTGGTCGGCCAGCGCACGTCTCGTGTCGTCC
This sequence comes from Miscanthus floridulus, assembly GCF_019320115.1. Taxonomy (NCBI): domain Eukaryota; kingdom Viridiplantae; phylum Streptophyta; class Magnoliopsida; order Poales; family Poaceae; genus Miscanthus; species Miscanthus floridulus. The sequence continues at coordinate 72,561,294 of NC_089598.1, forward strand.
TCGTCCCCGGCCCACCTCACCCCCAAGCAGTCTTCTCCAAGATCTGCAGCAGGCCCCAGCTACGGCACGTCTCCAGGTTTGGCCCCGGTCTCCCTCTTCCTCTGCACATCCCTTAATGATGCCGTAGTTGGTGTTCCAACGATGATGGAGATCACCGGGCTAGGTTGGGAAGATGCATATCGGTATTAGTGATCAGCGGCGAGATGATCAGTGCTGTGCATGACAGTTGTATGTGTTGCTATTGCTAGGAGGTAGCATGCTCAAGTGTAGAAGGGGCAAGGGCCAAGGGGCTTGTTCTGTCATCACAAGAGGGAGGACGACGGTTAGCAGTGTGTTTGTGAACCTGCTTTGCTAGCTTGAAGTCTTTCTCGCGATATATGTGTTATTATAGATGCTCAAGATATTGTTAATTAGTTCTTATAGATGCTCTACTAGATGATCATGTTTATTAGAATTATGATTTTATACATTTGTACATACTTGTTGCAAATGAGTTTTTGTATGAATCTAGAATCTGGGCAGGAGCTAACTTTGATCTGGTAGGAGTTATGGCTGATATCATGAGCTTTTGCAATTTCTACAAGTCATAAAAAAAGATGCTTCTGTATGAATCTAGAATCTGTGCATGATCTTTGAAGTTTGGATTGGAACCTGAGTGGTAGAAACTTTTTGCGACAAAATCTCTATGCTGATGAGAGCAGCATTGATAATGGAAGCATTGTTGAAGATATAGTGAGATGCTTGCTTTTGCATTTGTTTTGTACATTTTGCTGTTATAAACAATAGTCTGCTGATTTCCATTAGTATCAATTTGGCTCATCAATTTGGTGCATACTTTTGTAACATGTTTTTTTAGTAAAGTCTAAGTCTCTAACATGTTTTTTTGGCTGCAGGAGCTGGACCTCGTGTTTGACACCTTGGATGTGAGCCACCGCCGCCACCATATATAATCCGTTTATGATGGATTAATTGCTCCAACCTTTTGTAATCGGATGGATGCGTGTGCCGAGCCCTCGTGCCGGCAATCTTGTAATGCAATTTTGCGCTGAGCCATCGAGCTCAATGGAGCACGGGCACGCCCGGTGTCTCGCCGTTTTCTCCTTTTTGCGCGGTAGCTTATGACGAATAGTTAGAAAATTGTAGAAAATCCATACTAGTTGAACTTGCGGACCATGTTTAGCTCGGTGAGCTTGTTCTCTGCCGAGCGGTAACGGACGTCAAGGAGGAGCTTTGATTCTACAAGGGAGAGCGACAACCATCGTGGAAGACCGTGTTCCCTTCCTCGTAGAATCGGAGCTCTTCCGTGGCCAAGTACGGTGCCGTCCGGTGGAGAAATGCTCGCCAGGATGATCACGTAAGCAAGTTCAACTAGTACGGATGGTTATTTATTCACACGTCCCGATATTGTCGTAGTGGTCTGTCAATCACCGTACCCAAACATAGTATATATATAAATATAAACGATAATCGATTGTTATGTGTGTACACTCCTATTCTTCTGTTAATTTGCGGAAATATCATGTGAATTACTTACCTGCCGCAGTAAAAGACGAGAACAAAATGACCATGGCCACGGGCATGAAAAATGCCAACGACACAACACTAGCAACTTTCTCGGCAAGCAGAGTAGTGTTAAACTCTCTGGAAACCTTTAAACTTTGTCAGTTAAGATTTCCCCTTCAAACAAGCTAGGCACTTAAATAAGGCTTATGATAGATTCTATCACTAGTACAGATACAGAAATGATTTTTACAAATATTACTATCCTTGAGGTGGCACGTCTTGCAGGAGTTCATTTTATAGATATAGTTTTTATTTTTTATAGATATATCTGGTGGTGTAAAAGCTAGATGGCTGCCCCGAGAGACAACATGGATGAAGAAATGATGAATATTATCAACACCGGCACTCAATTTGCCGATGGTGACTAGCAGGATGTAGATGATGGGAGTCAATACCTGGCTCTTGAAGATAACCAAGAAAATATTGTGCAAGAAAATACAGGCGAGGTATATATATTTATATATATATTTGAATATTATATATATATATGAATATCTATCATCTATTATACGTAGCCCTCTGGATCGATGACAACAACGGCGAAAAGCAAAAAAATTCGAGGCCCGAAAAAGCCATTGGAGGGGCGCTACATAATATCAGAATTCAATATCAAGACAGGCGAACCACTTGGTCCACACGCAAGGAAATTTGTGCAACACTATGGGTGCCTTGTAAGGGACAGACTTCTGATCAGTGCCCGTGAATGGAAGCAAAAGATCAACGAGCCTCATGTTAGTTTTGTCTCTGATCTTGATAAGAATTTAATTTGGGACGATATTCTTCAACATTTCAGTTTTCAAGCAGATGATTATGATGCTATCAACGATGATGAATTGAAGGAACTAGTTCAAAATTGGGCTATGAAGAAGATGGCCACACAATTTTAGACTTGGAAGAAATCCCTATACACAAAATACGTCAAGAAGAACATAATGCCCAATTTCAATACTAGTGGCCCGCTCACGAAGTTGAGGCCCTACTGGAATGATTTTATACAGTACAAGACATCGGAAGAGGGTGAGGAACGGGTGAGAAGGAACCAAGAGAATGCTTGACAAAAGGTATACCACCATGGCATGGGATCTGGTGGCTACGCGACTGCAATTCCCAAGTGGGAAAAAAATGGAAGTGGACATTCTTGCCAAGGGTATCACACCAGAATCACTCAATTGGCCCAAACGCATGAAGAATTGATTTTTCACTCATGGGGGAAGACTAGACCTAGAGACCGGGAAGCTGGTTCATGGCTCAAAACTCGAAAGAGCAACACAAAGATTATCTTATGCTCTACAAGCTAAAACTATTGGTGCGTTCAGGCCCAATAGAGAGAAGGATGAACTGATGTATGCCCTCGAGACCGCTGAACACAGTGGCCGAACGAGAGGTTTAGGACGGAATATTTCTTGGGAGCATGGTTTCCCTGATAACAGAGATACCTACAGAAGCCAGCAGAGAAGGAAGGATGAGGATGCAGCACGGATCAGCAGGTTGGAGGAATTGGTTCATGAGTTACGGGAGGCATTGCTTCAAGCACAGGAGCACGAAAAAGACATGCAAGCAAGAATGCAGGACAAAATCATAAAGCAAGTGCAAATAGCAATGAGTGCCCAGAGGCAGGCATCAGATCTAGGAATGAACATTAATATTAGCCCCCCTGATTAGTTGAAAAGCAGCTACGCTTCCACAGAGTTGCCAAATCAAGATGACGCAATGCTACGTTTCCCCGTAGATGACATCACTACACCGTTTACATCATGTGAGCTACATATTCCAAAAGAGAATGCCACAATCATGGTGGCTCTCTGTGTTTTTTCTACTCTAGATCCTACCAAGACACCAAGAATCCATAGGGCAATAATACCACCTAGATATGTTAGCGTCTCAGTTGATAGAGTTAACAAAGGTTTTAGTGACCTGCCTCTTGACATTCCAGGAGGTGATGGGGAGAAGACTCTAGGAGAAGCAGAGAAAACATTCATACTATGGCGCAAGCGCTACATCATTATTCCCGGGGTCTCTAGTCCACCACTGCTTCCTCAACTGCCAGACAATAGGTGCGGACAAAAGTGAACGAATCATTTTTTCACAAACTTTCTATTGACATGCATGATTAATAATAACAATTTCTTATACCTAATTATTCTTTTTTGTAATCACATAGTAGGGCCTCCACCAACCTAAGTCCAATTATTCAATCTCCAGATCATCATAGTGCTCTGGGCAATCAGGTGGCAATGCCGCCACTACCACCACCTCCAAGGAGGTCTCCAATGCCTCCAAGGAGGTCTCCAACGCCTCCAATGGCTGCCCCGCCTCCCTTGATGACTAAGAGGAAGCCAACTCCTAAGAGGTCCGCCCCGCAAACAAAGTCGTTGTCTCACCAGCCGGCAAAAAAGAAAGCCTCATCTAATCTAGTTATTCCCCAAAAACTATCTTTCGAGAAAAGTGAAAAGGAATTAAAAGCTGCAGTAAAAAAAGATGTGGACAGTTTCTTCAAAAAAGTAAAAAAGCAACGAGAAGAGAGGGAGAACCCAGAGAAATCATACTTCTACCTACCTCCAGATCTTCAAAGAAAGAAGGTGGACCAGAAAAAGCGGGAATCTCAAAAGACCCGGCCAAAATCAGACTACGACCGCTCTCTCACCAAGTCATTTGAGGCGGCACAGAAAAAGACTAGACCAGGGAAAGATGTTGCACAACTCGGACAACAATCGCAACAATCAGTCCCCCTCTTGTTGTTCATAATCAATATGGTTCGAACTTAGACTTAGACGTCGATTTTGAGGAGTTGGCCCGGTTTTATGAGAAAACTGGTTTGGACCTTGCCCAAGTGCTCGCTGAAGAACCATCTGCTCCAAAAGTGGATCCTTGGAAGAAATTTGAATGTGGAAAGAGTCTATACAACCCTGAGGCCTTAGGTGAACTGGGTACGCAAATATACCTGCTAAACAAGTGGTACATGGCGGCGTGTGAACGGGGAGAGGCCTTTGTTACTGTTAGAGTTAGAAACCAACATTACTTCCGTGGCGATGACGTTATATATGTTGAGTTTGAAGAATTACACCAACTATGCCACCTGGACTCTCTCGACAAAAGTCTCATTAGCTGCTATTGTCTGTAAGTGTGATTATTTTCTACTATTAAAGTGTGTATATATAAAGCTACATGTATATATATACATTATATATCCTGACACTATATTTTTATATATGCAGATATGAGATGACAGAACTCAAAAAGAGAAAGGATAATGATGTTGGTTTCATTGATCCAAATATCGTATTCAAACACCCTAATCCCCCGCCTCAATGGAAAGCTGAACTCGAGAAAAATCTCATGAGGTTCTTAGTGAACCAACAAAACAAGGACATACTCTTCCCCTACAACTTCAAGTGAGTGTTAAATAATTAATGTTGATCATATGGACATTTGTTCAATTATTTGCTTACTAGCTAAGCTATCTCCCATATATATACATATATGTTGACTCTAGTTAATGTCAATCATATTTGTGTATAAAAAACATATGCAACAATCACTGGATATTGATGGTCATCGATATGGCCAATAGTCGGTTGAGAATCTTAGACTCGTTAAGAAAAGAGCAAATAGAGTACTAAGACATGATAGATATTATCCAAGGGTAATATAGTCTCTCTAGCAACTATATATACCCCGATCTCTTAACTGCAACAATTATTAAAGACCAAATTAATGTTTTATTTTATTGAGCGCAGTGTTTGGAAAAGTTTCATTGAGAATCACCACATGAAACATTGCAAAGCGCCACTGGATATAATCGCACACAAAGTAAGTACTATATATATATATATATATATATATATATATATATATATATATATATATATATATATATATATAATTCAATTAACACCATGCATGCTTTCAATTCATTGGATCTTTTTTCTCGTAAAAGTGAGTTCTGAGGCAAGAACAGGGAAACAACTACTGCGGATACTATGTTTGTGAGTTTATCAAGGCGTGCACAAAAAGAAGTCCTGAAGAGATCCTCAAAGTATGTTATATAAATATACATATATTCATAATTTCTTTTGTTGCTCATATATATAAGTAATCAAGTGACCAACACACACACACACACACACATATATATATATATATATATATATATATATATATATATATATATTAATACTTTTCCTTTAACTTTTATTGAAGACTCTATGGTTAAAGGAAAAAATCATATGACGTGACCAACTGAAAGCGATTCAAGAGACCATAGCAGGATTTCTTAATGACCAGGTCCTCAACCCCGCCGGCGAGTTCTATAATGACGTCAACGAAACATGGAAGCCAAACTAGATGGAGTGATTTTGTTATCCCAAGGATATGATAGAATATACAATGCAATCTTTATTTGTAATATATATATATACACACATACATACATATTATATGTACATAAAATAACGTACAATATATGTATATGCATGTAATATATACGTTAGTTTCATACTTTAGTTTGTACAAAATGTTCAAACATTATAAACGTGTAGAATACGTATATTATTAGCAGCGTAGAATGCGTATTCGAAAACCTATTCAAAAACCAAAATGAATCATCAATTGAAAATAGAAACAAAAAAAAGAAAAAAAAGAAAACCTATAGTCCCGGTTGGTAATACCAACCGGGACTAAAGGGTCGCCCCACGTGGCCAGGCCGGGAGGCCCTTTAGTCCCGGTTGGTCTTACCAACCGGGACTAAAGGTCCCGGGCGCGAAATCGGGACTAAAGGAGGGGACCTTTAGTCCCAATTTCGTACTCCCAGTTCCAAAACCGGGACTGAAGGCGGTTGAGAACCAAGAGTACAGCCCGTTTCTCCACTAGTGATGGAGCATCGATTTACGGTTAGGGGTTCGGGGCAGTAGGTAGCACTAGTGTTGAATGGTGGGGAGTTCGCTGCAATTGCCATTGCTGACCTCTGAAGAAGGAGGTACAATAATGCTACGTCATGGACGTCTGTCCTCTGATCTACGTCCGGATGCAGCTCCCACCTGTGCAGGACTGGGCTCATCTCCTAAAAACAAAAAGAAAAACCCACTCAGCGCCTCTCATCCGGAGTGACCGGCTGTCCCCGAGCCCCCGAGGCTACGACGCAAGATTCCGCCTCCAACTTCGACCGTGAGCGGTGCCGTCCCGAGCACCGAGGACGAGCCGCCCGAGAGCCACCTCGCCGGTCGCTGCCCCGCACCCCCGCTGGCGCATCCACCGCGCCGCTCGCCTTCTCTAGGCACCCCTATCCACCTCACGCCTTCTCCTGCCCAGCGACCTTCTCCAACGTTGGTGCGCCGCACTCAGCCCCCATCCGGCACTCCTCCGCGCCCCACACCGCGCCCCATCCACCTCGCGCCGTCGCGGCCATGGCGTGCACCACGGCTGACCAAAGACATCACGGCAAGAAGGAGAGGCCTGCACCTGGGTGTACGCTGGGCAGCTCTCGACGTCCCCTAACTCGAACTTGCTGGCTACCACAGTTCTCCACCAGGTAGCTCGTGGTCATCGGCGACGCCATGTTTCAAGTGTTTCAGGCGTTGTTTCAAGTGTTTTATTTGTATATTGCAAAAGTAGATCTGGTATGTTGCAATGACAATATACGTACGTTGCAAACCTATGTTTCAAGTATTTCAGATGTTTTAAACATATGTTTCAAGTGTGTACATCTGGATGTTGCATATGTTGCTATGACTGTACCCATATGTTTCAAGCGTATGCTTCAAGTGTTTCTTATGTTTCATACTCATGTTGTAAGTGTTTCATCTGAATATTACAAAAGTAGATTTGGATGTTGCATATGTTGCTATGTCTATACACGCATGTTTTAATCGCATGTTTCAAATGTTTTATCTATTTTAGACGTATGTTGTAAATGTTTCATCTGAATATTTCAAAAATAGATCGGGGTATTGCACGGTGCAACCGGTGGCTGGCGGATAGTGGCCTCCTGTCATTGCTCCTGGAGCGCAGCCGTGGATCAACCCACATGGGCGTGGGTCCTGCCACGGATGCGGGCGCTAGGCTGTCTGACATGGTATGTTGTAGGTACTGTTGGACATGGTATGGTCGGTGGAAAATTGGGAGTAGGAGTGAGTGTGGGCTACTTTGTGAAAAGAATATATTTTTGGGTCCATCCTGTCCAAAATACAAGATGCAGATAATATGGACAAGAGGATTCTCTCCCGTTTCCGTCTCACACCCGTCGACCTCCGATCCATGTTCCGTCCTATTTTTGGACTTTTGTCATTAAATTAATATAAGAATGATAAGATGTAGAATGGGTGTGTAGCTCGTCCTTGTTACCATGAGCATCATACATGGTATACGAGCGCTTTCGGAGGTGAGTATAGAAACAGGGATCTGGGCCACGCAACAGGTGACTGGGAGACCGGCAAAAAGGAAACGTTGCATGACACGCGACAGATAAGGATTGGAGGATCGTATTGCAACAGGAGCTAGGATGGCTGTGGCCCTGTGGGAGCGCATAATCTACCTAGGATACGAAGTTTTATATACCGCTCTTTTAACTACAAATTCATCCAATTTTCTTCGTTCAAAAGCTCCCGGTGCACTCAAAATTGTGAGGATCGGATGGCCCTACATATACGTACAACAAGTTATATCATGCAAGATATAAGAATTATTATCTTACATTATATACCAAATACTAACCTCATCAAGATATATAATTACGTTCTCTATATGTAAGTGATGTAAAAATTTTCATTGAAACAAAGAATAATCATGGCATGTTTACTGAGAGTCTTCAGCAAATAAAGAATGGTTTTGGTATTGTTCGTCTGAATGGCCGTTTAGCCTGTTTATACACCGTTTAACGCAACACAGTGCTACATTGTTTCTGTTTAATCAACGTATATCCTGTTAAAATGGTGGTTTTGTCCGTTTAAGTGTCTATTTAATCCAAATAATAGCTAAATTGTAAGTGACTAACTATTTACCGTGTAGACTTTAATGTTGAGGATAACATTGGTTCTAGCTGCTTGAATTGGGAGGCAAAAGGAGACATGGTATAACTCATATATATTAGTTTCATACTAGCTCACCAATCATGCAATCACTGATGATAATTAACAGCCATCACACAACACTCATGCTCATTATTTGCGCATCCAAATTGCGTGTAGAATCTGATAGAGATCTAGTCCTAGACATCGATCACGTGGAACGTGCCAAACTGTCGGTTTGGATCCATGTTATATATCCACTACCTCCAAGTTATATATACGTTACAGCATTGCCCTAAGTTAAATTTCGTTTCTAATTTGATTCAAGTTTATAGAAAAGTATACATCTAGCTATAGTGCAAATTAGTTTTTATTAAATTCTTTATAAAATATATCTTAGTAATGCATTTATTTGAAAATTTAGGTATTAATATTTTTTCCAAAAAAAACTTGATGATATTTGTAGAAGTTTGACTTTATGACAAAAGTAATAAGTACCTAAGAAACCATGATTTGTTCCCCTGAGGTACAGAGAAAACTGATCAACATCAATATAGGATTACAGTCTAGAACGTGAGGTGCTCGGTACAATGCTATCTCGACTTAACTTCAAAGTTTTTTTTTATTTGGAAACAATTAAAAAGCAATGTGCACATGATGGTGATTACAAAGATCTGGTGCTGAAATGCAAGGAGGGACAAACTAGGAACAAATTCGTCTTAACTGACGGGTTTGTGTCTAGAGCTAATAAGTTATCCATTCTGACTAGCTCTATGCATATGTTATTGTTGCAAGAAGCGGATATAGGTGGATTGATTGGACACTTTGGTGTAAAGAAAACGGATGACATCGTTGCTAGTCATTTTGTTTGGTTCAAGATGAGGAGAGCCATGGAGAGATTCATTGTGCTGCACAATCCGCCAAAAAGCTAAGTCACGCCTTAATCCTCATGATTTGTATGTCTATACCTATTCCTGACGCACCATGGGAGGATATTCTATGGACTTTGTTTTAGGGCTGCCTAGAACTAAGAAGGGGAGAGATAGTGTCTTTGTTATAATGGATACATTTTCTAAGATGGCTCATTTCATACCATGTCAAAAGAGTGATGATGCTACACATGTTGCTGATTTGTTTTTCGTGAGATTGTTTGCTAGCATGGTATGCCAAATACCATTATTTCTGATCATGATGCAAAATTTCTTAGCCATTTTTGGAGAACTTTGTGGGATAAGCTCGGGAGTAAGCTTTTTATTCTCCACTACTTGTCATCCCCAAATTGATGGACAAACTAAGTTTGTGAATAGAACTTTATCTACAATGCTTAGGGCTGTTTTGAAGAAGAACATAAAATTAAAATGTGGTGCAAATACTTACCTAGTGTTGAGTTTGCTTATAACCGTTCACAACATTATACTACTAAGAAATGCACTTTTGATATTGTTTAGGTATTTGTGCCTCATGCTCCAGTTGATTTGTTGCCTCTTCCAACATCGGAGCGAGCGAACCTTGATGTTAAACAACGCGATGAGCTAATCTTAAACCTGCATGAATGCAAAGTACAAACTGCTTGTTGATAGCAAAGGAAAGAAACATGTCACTTTTGAACGTGGTGATCTAGTTTGGCAACATTTGAGAAAGGATAGATTCCCTAATTTGAGGAATTCAAAGTTGTCTGTAGATTTTGGCTACACTTTTGAACCTGGTGATCTAATGTTACCCTCTCTGTTCCAAATTATAAGTCGCTTTGACTTTTTTGATTCATCCATTTTGCTATGTATCTAGACATTATTATATCTAGATGCATAGCAAAATAGATGTACCAAAAAAGTTAAAGCAACTTATAATTTAGAATGGAGGGAGTAGAAAAGATTAACATTAGCCCAACATTTTAACATGCAAATTTGATGCCTTATTTGGAAAAAAGATGAGCTTGAGTCAAGGACAAATCAAATTCAAGAAGGTGAGAATGATAAGGACATCCCTTCCATTAATACAACCATGCCTATTGCACAGCAAGGACCAATCACTCAAGCTCGAGCATGATAACTCAATTATAAGATAAAGTCGTTTCTCATTGTTCAAACAAGTTATTTACCGAATGGGGATACTACTAAAGCCTTGTGATGATTTTCTTATGCTTAAGAACATGGAGGAAGAACCGCCTCAGTGCAGGAATGATAAAAATAACCATCAAGTGGGCATTGTCGTGAACAAGAGGAAGATAAAGTCGAACGTTTCGACTACGTACATGTTAGCCTGGGCATTCGGTTAACCGAAATCGATTGGTTCGGTTCTTTGGTTTTCTAGGAAATTTGGTTACCTATAAACTGCTAACCGGTCGATTCTTATGAGAAGTGAGAACCGAAGGATTCGGTTTTGGTTCTTTTCAGTTCAGTTTCAGTTATGACCGATCTAACCGATTCTTCAAAACCAAGCATTCAAATATACACAAATCGATGACCAAAATCATCAACACAAAAAATTCTAGATCCAAGGTCATGCACGCATGGGGCCGCCGCTGCCACTAGAGAGGGCCGGCGTCACCACTGGAGGATCACAGCCTCAGGACCTCCATGGCTCCACCCTGCATGCCGTAGGGGGCTGCTGCCACCGTGTTTCCTGTTGGTGGCCCAAGCCACCGTGACTTGGACTCCAGGCACCATGCTAAAGAGTGAACAGAGAGCCAGAGACTGGGGTGTCGGGGAGAGCGACAGTGCATGAGGGAGCGAGAGCCACGTGAGGCGCTGGGCTTGGACGAGGCACAGTCATGTGGGGAGGAGACAAGGAGTTGGTGGCAGCTGGGGGGAGGAGGAGTGGAGCTAGATGATGAGGACATGACACCTATGGATACGCCCATGAAAGTTAAAGACAAGGTGAGCTCGTTCCTATGTTTGTAATGATAAAACCAAGAATTTATTACTAACTAATATCGGTATTTCAAATGTGCTTAGGAATGATGGTGATCATGATAGTGTATGAATATGTCATGAACAAGACCGATTTTGGAGTGCAAGGTCATCAAAGTCCAACATTCGGTTCGTCGGTAGCCCGATAGTGCTTCATTGTGAAGGTCATAACTCATCTATCATGAGTGCGATTGAGGTCAATGAGCACTTGATGGAAATATTATTTGATAAGCTTTCAAATAGATCTGGTCCCATCTCAATATCACATCGGTAAGGTCTTCAAATCATCAAGACATTCTGCCATTGTTTCTGTCGGGTGCTACGACGTCGTCGCGGGCTTGTTATTCACACTTGGGCCCTATGGCCAAGTTAGAGCAGGCCCAGAGAAGATGGAGAACACCTAAGAGGTGCCCAAGGAAGTCCTCCTCCTTGGACACCACATTAGGAGGCAAGCAAGGGCGTCCATGGTGAGTTGGAGGCCCAATCCAAGTCAAGTTCGAGTCCATCTCAAGCTCTAGGAGCAGCGTGTAGTAAAACGGACGTCCAGCTCGCATACAGACTCTGTTTTCAATGATTCACATATGGTTGGAAAGATAATTTGATAAGGAAACCAGTGGATGTTGTCCCACATGAAAATTCTTTTCCAATCAATAGGAATCATTAAAAGAAGTTGACATCGAGAATCTATCAGGGCGTTGGGTCGCCATCTTTAGGGTCGTTTGGGCCTTGTAACATGCTGGGGCTCCTTAGGGACGTGAATAAGGGTGCTTGCATACCCCTTAGGCTATATATTCTATAGCCACTGCCTACGTTAGGGTTTGGATTTTGCTTTAGATCAATCTGTCTTTGAACAATCGCCGTTATCGGTTTGTGAAACTCCACATTCAAGAGATTAATCATATATCCGCAGTTGTCACATCAGTTGAGCTGCATTTTATCTTGTTCTTACTTGTGTTCTTCAATTCACAGCAGGGATTAGCCTCCTTAGTAAGGTGAACTGGATTGTGACACGGTTGATAACCAGAGGAGATGTGGTACTAAAGTTGCAGGGTTCAAGTCTTTGTGATCTGAAGTTAGATCGGTGTGTCAATCTTCGTCCAAATCGATAGTTATCTTGAACCTAACGGAAGATCAGGAACCTTGTCCCCATCAAGTGGTATCAGAGCTTCAGTATACCATCGTGTTCACATCTATCCCCTAGTTTGAGTGTTTTGCCTTTATCCCATAAATCTAGAAAATTACCCTACCAAAATTATTTGTGTTCATCGTTGTTCTTCTCATATCCCATAACTCGTTGTGCCGTTACAATATTTTTATTTTAGTTTGCTTTCTTGAACTATCGTCCCTCACTGTGTTCGTTGGTCTATTCGAATCTTCACCTTGTGTCGAATTATCCTGTGTTGATCTTAGTACAACGTAGATCAAAGACAGAGCTGATCCTATATTGTTTGTTGTTTTTCTCTCTGCTTTGGTCGTGTAGCAGGTACAGAAACAAAATTCAGTATTCTATTCAGATAGCAAGTATACATCTTGTGTACGCTACAATATCTAGAATTGATCTCAATGGTTGTAGCTGGAGGCTGATTCCTGTGCCAACTGAAAAAAGGAAAGAATTAATTGCGTAGGGTAGTTTTCTTTTGTTGGAATAAAATATGGCAACATATCATGTGTAAACCAACCAACCAATGCAAACTTGTAAACTACCAATCAGGACCATCAGATGCTGATCCAATGGATGGGGTGAGGGACTTAAGTGTAGAAAAAAGGACGGCGGGTGGGGGGCTTAAGCTCAAAAAAATCCCACCTCTCACTCCATTCATTGGATCAGCATCTAGTGGTTCTAATCGGTAGTTTCTAAATTTGCATAGGTTAGTTGGTTTGCACCTGATACGTTGCCATAAAATATACCCATAAGTTTGGTTTTGGCAGGTTATTTGCTATCCCTTTTTTTGGGCAATCGGAAGGATATATCATCATTGTTTTGCTGTATCCACGGTTTGGCAGCTTGCGGCACTTTCTGAGTAAAGAAAATTAAAGAAAGGAAAAGGCAAAGAGGTGGAAAAAAAGAAGGAAAAATTCGCACCAAAAAAAGTAAAAGAAGACAAAAAAAAGAGAGCAAGAAAAGAAAGAAAGTAAAAAAACATCAGAAGTGCTTGCACCTTTTGAGCCCCTGTGCTGAGTTGCGTTGTTTCTTACTTGAGCTCGGTCCAGGACGAGTTTAGACCAGTGACATAGACTAGCTTGAGACTACTTTTCAATTTTATAATTTCTAAATTAAATTATTGCTATTTTTGCTACCATATTGTGCCTCCCAAGCTCCACATATACTTCATATCAGTACAGAAAAAGACCCTTACAATCTCAGTGCCATGCCCTCACAGGTATCATGAACCAGCCACCAGTTGTACCATCCACTGCTTTGTGTTGGTAAGAATCTTATAAGAGCTTGGTAAGAAGTGTGAGAGTGTGATTCCACTAATTCATAAATATTTGATAGGGCATTATTTTGATTTCTAACAATATCACACAACGAGTTTCTGTTTAAGAGTAAATTGCGAAAAATCATGGACCAGAAGTTTACAAGGATGGACCAAATGAAAAACAATCGGGCATCACATATAGACTATAATCATCAAGGTTTGAGAGGTAAATTGGCCTTACCATCCTATTCTAGATTATATGATGGAGAAAAATATTTTGATTGGAAGATGGCTGTAGAACAAGAGTTTAATTCCCACCTAGTTCTTGAGATACATCGAGTTAGATACGCCACTAGTGAATTCAAATATTTTGCTCAATTCTGGTGGTGAAAACTAGGTAATTTGCATCAACAACCTAGACTTAAAGAAGCAATGCGTAATTGTTTTGTTCCTCCTTCTTATAAACATGAATGGCAAGAGAAATTGCATTGCTTAGAGCAGGGTAATATGTCTGTCTAGGAATATTATGCTGAGTTTCACAAGTGTGTAATATGTTGTAGGATAGTAGAGGACATGAAAGATAAAATTGTTCGCTTTTATGGTGGTTTGAGGCATGAAATACAGGATATTGTTTTTTATAAAAAAATTTATACTATCAACCGTTTGTTCCAGCTTGCTATGCTAGCAAAAAAAGAATTGCAGGGATGTCAGCAAACGAACCAGACCAACATTGGCGACAACCTCAACCAGATTTTAGCAAGGGTGGAGCAAGCATTTGCGAAGAAAGACTGCGATAAGAAGGCAAGTGGTTGCTTCCACCCCTACAACAGTATCTTCGCCACCACCACCTCCCACACACACTTTGGAGTCTGATAAAACTTAAAACCATGCTAAAATTGTACAAACTAATGGAAATAGATCAGCTAATGGAAAGAAAGAATTTGATGTTAAATCTAAAAATAAGCAAGTTTCCGAATTCAAAACTTCTTTGATGCTTGGTACATAATCTGATATTGTTGAAATTAGTGATGATGTGCTGAATTTATCCACCACTCATGCTATAATCGAGCAACATTTAGTGGACACTAAATCCAAATTGCCTTTGTCACAAAATAATTGTTCTAATAATGCTAGTGGTAAAGAAAAATTATGTGACAATGCTTTTATTATACCTATGCCACAACTAGTGAATAAGCAAGATGCTTTTGTTCTGGAACCAAATACTTGTGTTGAAAATAAACATTTGCTTCCAATTGCTACTGAAAGAGATGAACTAAAATTATTGTCTTCTTCAAATACGTTGGGTAATATTGAGTTTGATACTCTATGTGCTCTAAGTAGTTTGAGGGAGAAATTTTTATACGCTGAATTGCCATGGTTGTCTAGATGTACATATCATTTTATTAGCAAATATAATTGTAAAGGAGAGTATATGGTACACCGAGTTTATATTTGTTTAAATCTCAAATCTCATTTTGTTGTGCAACAATAAGATTGATTAGAGGGCTGCAATAGATATAATCATGTAATGTCGAGATCCCCAAGTTTTGTTATAAGGAAACAGGTTAAATTTCAAGAATGGGAGCAATGTTAGCTACTACCTGCAACCTGTCCTCCAAGTAAGCTCAAACTGAGGACAATTTGCTGCCAAGAAGGGGAGGATGATGATGACATGACACCTATGGATGCACCCATAGAAGTTAAAGACAAGGTGAGCTCGTTCCTATGTTTGTATAATGATAAAACTAAGAATTTATTACTACCTAATATCGGTATTTCAAATGTGCTTAGGAATGATAGCTATGATGATAGTGTATGGATATGTCATGAACAAGACCGATCTTGAAGTGCAAGCTCATCAAAGTCCAACATTCGGTCCGTCGGCAGCCCGATAGCGCTTCATTGTGAAGGTCATAACTTGTCCATCCGGAGTGCCATTGAGGTCAATGAGCACTTGACGGAAAGATTATTTAATAACCTTTCAAATAGATCTGGTCCCACCTTAGTCTCATGTTGGCAATGTCTTCAAATCATCAAGACATTCTGCCATTATTTCTGTCGGGTGCAATGACATCGCCGCAGGCTTGTAATTCACACTTAGGACCCAAGCCCAAGTTGGAGCATGCCCAAAGAAGATGGAGAACACCTAAGAGATGCCCAACGATGTCCTCCTCCTTGGCCACTGAAAGGATCTAAACAATGCCTAGAGGGCGGGTGAATGGGCGTATCTAAAAAATTCTGCGTAAACTCAAAGTCAAATATCAGTGACAGTCGGAAGTCCCGACAGTTTGGGCTAGAACTTCCGACACCCGGAAGTTCCGACCCAAACAACTAGGACTTTTGGCACCTATGACAATTGTACTATAAGTGTTAAAACAAACTTTGAGTGAAAGATATCTTACAATCCCACTCCCAAGTGGTAAGGTGAAGTGTTGGGGTTGCTTCTTTGACGTCTAAAGGTCACCACTTCATAGATCGAGTCCAAACCCTAGGAGGAGAGTTTGAGAGGAATACAAACCAACTAGAACAAATATGATAGCACAAATCACAACAACAACAACAAGCATGCGGAATACAAGAATTTATCCTGAGGCTTGGCAACCCCACAAAGGAGCTCCTACATCCTCATTGTTGAGGTAACCACAAAGGTCGGAGTCTCTTCCACCTCCTCACCTCTCTCAAAGCAACCACAAAGGTCACTCGAGCTTTCCACTAAGAAATCAAGGGTAATACAAACTTCCCAAGGCTCTTCCACAAGATGGAAGCACTTGGGTGACGCCTAGTCGGCTAGGGTTCTAAGAATCTAAGAGTAATAGACGCAAATCCAACTGGCTTAATGAAGAAATCAAGTGCTCAATCTTGCCAAAGTGATTTTCTCACTCAATCCACTCTCCTTTCAGTCAAGACACTAGGGGAATCGAAGATTTAACTAAGCGGGAGATGAAAGGGGTTCCTTGAATGCTTGGGAGCTATTTTGGACAAAGGTTGGTGAGCAATGAATGAGTGGACTTTGGTTAGAGGAGAGAAAAGAGCTATTTATACTCAAGGGCAAATCCAACCGTTCAGATCTGAGTTGGAAGTTCCAACACAGATCGCTGGAACTTCAGGCCCAATGCAAAAACATTGTTCACGCAGACAGTCCACTAGGCTTGCTCGCATATTGTCGGAACTCCTAGTGGTCGCCGGAACTTTGGGCTGCGGGGACTTCTGACTTCCGTCAGGACTCCCGACAGACAAGACGAGCTAGGAGACTATGTCCCAAGGCATCGAGACTTCTGGCTGGAGCCGAGACTTCTGGCACCTGAAACTCTCAACTCCCATCGGGACTTCCAATGGGCGAAGCTGCGTAGGCGGCAAAGTCATGAAGTGTCAGGACTTCCAAAGGGAGCCAGAACTTTTGGCACCCAAAACTCCTGAGTCACGTTAGACGTCCGATGGGCAACGATGCGTAGATGTGCTGCGGCTAAGTCAGCAAGCACCGGGACTTCCGGCACCAAATGTCAGAACTTCCAACAACCAAAACATCTGCCTCATGCCGGGACTTCCGACTATCAAAAGTCCACAAACTATGTCCAAGTGTTCATGAGGTGATTTTGTGTCTCTCTTTTGATTTTATTTTTTATGTTTGAGCACTCTATCTTCTTTAGACCACCTAAACTTGCATCCCTCTTTATAGTATGGCATACCTAAACCCAAAACAAAATAAAAGGGCTTTGGAGAGCGCTTTGGGTTCATCCGCTTTTTGTACTTGAAGAATTGAGAGACACCATTTCATCTTAAATCATCTCTTTTAAAGCTTTCAAGGGACTAAAGGTGCAATATATCTCATTAAGATCTCATTAGTCCCTAATTTGGATGTCATCAATACACCAAAACCCATATAGGGGGCGAATGCACTTTTAATCTCTCCCTTTTTGGTAATTGATGACAACCAACTTAGGCTTCATAAGAATGTAAGAATTTAAAGCTTTTGAACCCCAAAATTTTTAGAGAGCTCCCCCCTTAATATATGCAATGAATTTGAATTTCAATGATGATCATAAACACATCACTTGCGTATATTAAGTTAGAAACTCCCCCTAAATTTTGCAATCCATGGGGTGCACCAAGTGTATATAAACAAGTACATATCCATGACAAAGATATGCAATATGACATGTTATATTCATACAACAAGTAAAAGAGAACGTGATGGCCAAGATCTCAAATTAGAAACTTGAAACGACACATGGCCATCTGAAATAACATCCATCATTCACAAAAGGAGACAAGCACAAGCTAATATGATAGATAATAAGCATTACTTGTCCTACAATCATCCATCATACATAGATATATAGTTGTCCATCACATAGTTGCCACCACACAACATAGTTCATACAAGCTAAAAGTTTTAAAGTCTCAAACCCAACTAGCTTATTACACAGATAGATCAAAGCCTAACACTCCCCCTTTGTCAACAAGTGCCAAAAGGGGTAGGCCACATGAAAGAAACGACTACTCATCATCATAGTTCTCATCATCATCACGGTCACTACCATCATCGTCGTCGTCATCATCATCATCATCTTCCTCTCGGTACTCCTCATCATCGACATCCATTTGCGACTTGCCACGGGGACGGAGCTGATCGAATGACTCTCCATAGTATTCCTTGCAAGCCTCATCATAAAGTTCAAAAGGATCACAAAGTGGCTCCAAGGCCCGTGGCAGTGCGAAGTGAATGTTAAGCTTCTGTTCAATGTGATGCATCCTCACTAGCATCTCATGCTCACGCTCAGCACTAGCACAACAAGCTCCAAACATATACGTCATGAAGAACTTGAACTTGCTGGGAGCTTACCACCAGAGGAGGAGGAGGACTGAGGCTCCTCACTATGAGCATGGCGAGAGCATGAAGCACGTGGTGGAGAGGCATGTGAGGAGGAGCCTAAGGCACCTTTGCCTTTTCCTTTTCCCTTAGCGGCCTCTGCTAACTCTCTTTGCCTAAAGTGACATCTTGTTGGACAGCTTGAGAACTTTGTGAGAGGAATCGGAAGGGATGTGAATGCTTGACACATGCTCAATGATATGCATGATGAATGGAGCACAGGGGTAGTGCTTCACCACATCCTCACTAGCCACGAAGATCTTGTCCCAAATATAACGATTGATGGAGAACTTGGTGAACTCATCTCCAAAGCAATCAAGTACAACCTGAGAATCCTCACGGAGATTAGTAGAGTCACCTATCTTGGGATACAAGATCTGACAAAGGATGTTGTTGAGAACATAGTAGTAGGGCTCTAGCCAAATGGTCTTCCCATCAGCATGATGACCATCCAAATACATGTACTGATACTCATCCATAGCAAGAGCTGAAATCTCAGTGATGGTAGTGGAGGTGCGATCCCTGCGGTCCAAGCCAAGAAGGCGATAAAAGGTAATGAAATCAACCTTGTAGTGCTTGCCTTCGGTGGTCCAATGAATAACATGTGTAGCCTCCCGAGTGTCCAAGTCATAGGAGGCATAGAACTGATAGATAATCTCATTGTTCCATGGCTTGCAGAACTCTATTAGTGGTTGCAAGCCCATCCTCCTTAAGTTATGGAGTAGCTAGATCATGTCCAAGGTAGGTAGCTTGCTAAGCTCAAAAGTGTCAATGGCCTTCATTTGAATCACGGGGGCCTCGCTCTTGTTGATGTAGTGGAGGTTGATAAAAGTCAAAATGAAATGGTTGCTAGAACCTGTACTCAATTCTCAAATCCTTGGTCCCATCATAGAGAGGTTGGGCACACCGACGACGAATGATAGCCACATGGCGACGATAATCAACCATCAAATGAGGTGTGTAACCTCCAGCTAGATTTGGAGTGTGCTATGGTTCCTGAATGGTAGGAGTAGGACCGGTGAACGGAACCAACCGACTCACCCCAAAATAGCCCAGAGTAGAGGGAGTCATGGTGCAGACATCGTCAGCAATAGTTCTTCCTTCTTGATCAAGGGTTTCCTTAGTAGGATAAACAACGGGTGCATCACCAATGCCGAGAACAAACTCTCGAGTAGTAGCACCAACTAGCGAAGGTGGACCTTGGGCTTGAGCACGAGCAGCACGAGCATGAGCCCCAACACCACCAGTTGCATCATGAGGGAGTGACGCCTAGGTAAGTCTAGTCGTGTGAGAGGATCCAGCTGGGTCATTGTTCTTCTTGGAATGCTTCTCGATATGACATGGAGGAGTGTCATCACTACTGGATGCCATCGCTACAGAGAAAAACAAAAGGAAACTAAGAAGCGAGACAGAAGAAAGTTGAACAAGAGCCTAGAGATGAAGAAATATCGATCGAGTAGAGACCAAGGAGTCAGAGGTTCCGGTGAGTGCCAGGACTTTCGACACTCGGCAGTGAAGGGGACCATGACGCCTAAGAGGGGGGTGAATTAGGCAACTTAAAAATCTAACTCTAAACTATGGCCTCTTTTTCTAACCTTAGCAAAACCTATGTAAAAGATAAACTATCTAAATGTGCAACTACGGTTTTGCTAGTGTGTTGCTATCTTTACCCCAAAAGGAGTAAAGTAATCAATGTAAATGCAGAAGCTAAAGAGTAAGGTAGAGATATGCAAACTCCCGTCGACGACTCCGATATTTTTACCAAGGTATCGAGAAGTGTGCAAGCTCCCCCTAGTCCTCGTTGGAGCCCGTCACAAGGAATCCCTCGCAAGGGCCAAGCTCCTAGTCAGGTAACTCTATGGATAGCCTCGGGCCTTCCCCATGCGCAAGTGGGTCTCTAACATGCCTTCCGGCAAGCCTATCCCGGATGCTCCCCGCCGTCTTCACTATCAAGCTTCTGGCCGAAACGCCGCGGGCCTTGTTCCTTCGGTACACGGTGGCGGCCACACCACAAACTCGGTTGGTGTGATCTCGCAAGACTACAAGCCCCTCCAATGTACAACAATGGTGCTCGCCAGCACCGAGTGATAAGAGGTATGCAAACCTCACTAAACACTAGGCCTAAACCTAGAGCAAGCGCATAAGTGGTGGTCTAATCAACCTAAGCACTTCGCAAAGCACCTACGCTAATCACCTAATAAAACACTAAACACTATGCAAGTGGAGATCACTAAAATGTTGTATCAACACCCTTGGTACGTTTCCTCAGCTCCACTCACCTCAAATGGCCGGATGGGGGTCTATTTATAAGCCCCATTGAGAAAGTAGCCGTTGGGGACGTGCTACTGATCGGAATTTGACCAGCGTCCGGTCAGTACTGACCGGACGCGTTCGGTCACAAAAACGGCTCTCTGGAACCTTACTGATGTTGATTGGACTTGGGCACCTAGCATCTGGTCACCTCTGTGAGCTGTCCAGCGTCCGGTCACCTCTATGAGCTCGTTTCTTCGCGATCTTGCGTCCGGCTTGGTTCCTATCTTTGTGCTTGGACTTTGCTTGATATCTTAGGTCTTCTCTTGTGCTTCTAAGGTCTTGCTTATGGTGTTGATCATTGGATCATCACATCGCATTCGTCCAAGTCACGTCTTGCATCCTATTGAACTACAAAACAATCACTTGCAAATTCATTAGTCCAATTTGGTTGTGTTGGTCATCAAACACCAAAATCTAAAGTAAATGGGCTAAGGGTCCATTTTCCTTACAATCTCCCCCTTTTTGGTGATTGGTGACAACACGACCAAAGCAAGCAAATAATAAAATTTTGAAATTTAAAAACTACCTACTTACTAGGATGCAATGCAAGGGGCAAGATTATATGATGCTAAAAGATACTACTTGTAGGTCTACATAAAAACTCATCTTGCCCTTGCAAATGTCCCCATGTTGTATTATGAATTTAAGCCTTGCTTCCTACAAATTCTCCTCATTACATAGGCTAATGCATAATCCACTATCCTCCCTTTCTCGGACCATTACTACAAATTAATGCTTGCTTTTGGTCCTCTAAATTCTCCCCCTTTGGAATCAAACATCAAAAAGGAAGACATTAGTAGCACAATGGAGAGTCAAACTTGTGATCCTTTGTGTGTAGAGTGAAATAGATCACAAAATTTGACTCTCACATTATATAGACTAAGCTCCCCCTAAATATATGCATACATATGATAGAAGGCAAAGCATATGCATAATTGGCAAAGTATTGCACAAGGGAATTTAATCTATATAATGCATGAAGAAGCATATAAATATCAAAATAAAATCAACATGATGATATTGGTTTAGTGATTTCTACCACTTGCAATCGGTGGTGGATATTTGAAGTATG
Source organism: Miscanthus floridulus (assembly GCF_019320115.1). Taxonomy (NCBI): domain Eukaryota; kingdom Viridiplantae; phylum Streptophyta; class Magnoliopsida; order Poales; family Poaceae; genus Miscanthus; species Miscanthus floridulus. Next base: position 72,583,442 of record NC_089598.1, read on the forward strand.
ATGCTTAACTCCGAGGACTCCATTTTCCTTGCAATGAGACTACTACACACATGATAAGCTTGAAAAGGTGTTAGTCTCAAAGCATCCAACTTGTAGAGTAACCTCCCCCTAAATTTGTGCACACAAGTGTGGAATACTTGTAGGAAACATGCACATTGATTTTAGAATCAAAAACACCACTTGAAAGATAACATCACATGAATGTGAGGGTCATTTTCGAATGCGATATTTGGGAGAAATTATCTACAATTTGGACTTTGGCACATATTAGATGAACAATTGAAGGACAAGCTATGTGCCATGCTTCTAAACAATTTTAAACCATGTAGGATTGCTCCAAGGAATAAGAATAAAACTGAGCAAGCCTACCATATGAAATACCTAGTGTATGCATGACCAAATATATAAGAATGCAAATGCAAACCTAGGCATGAGGAGTAACTAGATGCTAAAAGATTCCAATTGTAGGAAAATTTAAATCTATTACCAATTGAAGTAAATTGAATCTAGTTACCTAACATGGGAAGGAGAATTTGGGTTCATAGTATTCACTAACCCACTTGGCAATGATTTTTTCCATCATGATGCACCCCATGAAATGCATCCATACTTTGCCAAGTCTCCAAATTCCCTAATGTCCATTGAACTTCTCACTTCCCTTTCAGGATTCAAACCTTCTTGGTGCTCTTCATGTTGGAGATGATTTCCTTTGGCACCCAAAAGTGTTTGACCACATTGTTGGCTTGCTTGTTCACCTTGATGGCTACCACCTTGTCATTTTTCTTCTTCTTTAGCAAGTATGGTGTGGAGGCCTTCTTGTCCACCTTGTTGGTGTAGGTGTTTGAGAGCTTGCTTGTTTGCTTTTTCTCTTTCTTCTTTGCTCCTCCTCCATTCTTCACCTTGCACTCATAGGACTTATGACCTTCCTTGTGGCACACGTAGCAAACCACGGTTTGTCCTTCATCAAGCTTCTTCACTCCCTTGACGGTGTTATCTTGATGAAGTTGGGCTTGCTTCGACTTGCCTTTTACTTGAGTCAAGTCCTTGGTGAGGCGAGCTACTTCTTGCTTGAGTTGCTCATTCTCTTTTGCAACCTCTTGTGTGCATGTATCTACAATAACTTTCTCAACACAAACTTGGTTGCACAAGGACGAGTCTAAATATAAATCATTACAAGAAGTAGAGACATCCTTTTTAGACATATTAGAACTTTTCTTTTTAGATGCCTTGGTAGGGGTTGCACTAATGGCTTCAAGATTAACAACTTTATTAGTTAGCTTATCACAGTGTTTGCACATGGTTTCCATTTTAGCAAGCAAACTTTTATAAGCATCTTGTGAGCTAGCTAATTTTTCTTTTAACATTCATTTTTCTTAACAAGTTGCTCATCATTAATTGTGCATGCATTTGTTGTTGCACTAGCCTTAAGTTGCTCAATTTTAGTAGATAGTTCAACATTGAGATTAGCAAAATTCTCATATTGTTCAAGCAAAGTTTTATATGCTTCTTATGAACTATCTAGCTTTTCTTTCATTTTTCATAGTTTCTTTTGTTGACTAGTGCAAACTTTAGCACAATTAAGATTTTGTTGCACAATTTCTTCATAAGAAGGCATTTCATCATCACTATCACTCTCACTAGAGGATGAGATTTTGTTACCTCGTTCCATAAGGCACATATGAGAAGAGCTTGATGATGAGTGCTTGTGCCCTCGCCTCTTGTGATGATGTTCTTCTTCACTTGAAGAATCATCCCATGATTTTATTGATGTGAGGGCTTGGTTCTTGTATGCCTTCTTCTTTGTCTTGGGTGTGGGCTTGTTTGGACAAACTTCAACAAAGTGCCCCAACACGCCACATCCATAGCATCCTCTCTTTCTTTGCTCATTTCTTTGATTGGTGAAAATGAGATCTTGGATTTGGATGCGCACACCCTTGACATTGAGCTTTTGGATCACCTTCTCCACCTTGTTGATTAGTTTGATTGATTCTTCATCAAGGTCAGAGGTGGAGGAGGAAGATTGATCATCATCACTTGAATCTTCATCATCATCATCATCATCATCCTCATCTTCTTCTTCATCTTCACTTGAGGAGCTTGAGCTTGAGCTTGCCTCAACTTGCTTGCCCTTCATCTTATTTTTCTCGCTACATGTGAGAGCTTTGTCTTTGCTTGATGAAGAGGCTTCTTCTTGACCCATCTTGTGTGACATTTCAAATGCCACTATCTTGCCAATGACTATGGCCAGGGTCATGATGCTCAAGTCCTCTATGTTGTGAAAGATGGTGATGATGCTTGCATATTTCTTTTGTGGTAGCATGGAGATGATCTTCCTCACGATGTCTGCATCATCTAGCTTTGTTAGTCCTATTGAATGGAGCTCATTGATAATTAGATTCAAACGAGAATACATATCATGAACAAGCTCATCATCATTCATTGTAAAGGAATCATAAGTTTGCTTAGCTAGACAATGCTTTTGCTCACAGACATTAGATGTGCCGTCATGGAGCTCTTGGAGTTTTAACCATATTTCATGTGCCGTGTTTAAAGTGAAGACTTGGTTAAATACATCCATGCTAAAAGATTCAAACAAGCAATTCTTAGCTCTAGCATTGAAATGAATTTCCTTTTCATTACACTTTGTGGGTTTATCGAGATTCTTAATGGGTTTCATCCCATCACGAGTGACTCTCCAAACTCCTAAATCAACCACCTCAAGGTAGCAAGCCATTCTAGCTCTATAATAAGGGAAGTTAGTGCCATCAAAGTGCGGAGGCCTAGAGGTATATATTCCAACCACTCTAGATAGCGCCGGCTCAATAGCGGTTAAGCCAAAGGTCCAAATTTGAGCCAACTGGCTCTGATACCAATTAAAGGGGACCATGACGTCTAAGAGGGGGTGAATTAGGCAACTTAAAAATCTAACTCTAAACTATGGCCTCTTTTTCTAACCTTAGCAAAACCTATATAAAAGATAAACTATCTAAATGTTCAACTATGGTTTTGCTAGTGTGTTGCTATCTCTACCACAAAAGGAGTAAAGCAATCAATGTAAATGCGGAAGTTAAAGAGCAAGGTAGAGATATGCAAACTCCCGTTGATGACTTCGGTATTTTTACCGAGGTATCGAGAAGCGCACAAGCTTCCCCCAAGTCCTCGTTGGAGCCCCTTGCAAGGGCCAAGCTCTCGATCGGGTAACTCCATGGATAGCCTCGGGCCTTCCCCACGCGCAAGTGGGTCTCTGATGTGCCTTCCGGCAAGCCTCGCCTGGATGCTCCCCACTGTCTTCACTCTCAAGCTTCCAGCCAAAACACCACGGGCCTTGTTCCCTCTGGTACACGGTGGCGGCCATACCACAAACTCGGTTGGTGTAATCTCGCAAGACTACAAGCCCCTCCGATGTACAACAATGGTGCTCGCAAGCACCGAATGATAAGAAGTATGCAAACCTCACTAAACACTAGGCCTAAACCTAGAGCAAGCACATAAGTGGTGGTCTAATCAACCTAAGCACTTCACAAAGCACCTACGCTAATCACCTAATAAAACACTAAGCACTATGCAAGTGGAGATCACTAAAATGGTGTATCAACACCCTTGGTATGTTTCCTCAGCTCCAATCACCTCAAATGGATGTTGGGGGTCTATTTATAAGCCCCACTGAGAAAGTAGCCATTGGGGATAAAATCCCGCTTTTCTGCTAATGACCGGAATCTGACCAGCGTCCGGTCAGTACAGATCTAAAGCATCCGGTCACAAAAATGGCTCTCTAGAACCTTACTAATGTTGATTGGACTCTAGCACCTAGCGTCCGGTCACTTTGCTACTCAATGTCCGATCCAACGTCCGGTCACCTCTGTGAGCTGTCCAGCATCCGGTCTAGCATCCGGTCACCTCTGTGAGCTCGTTTCTTCACGATCTTGCGTCTGGCTCAGTTCCTATCTTCGTGCTTAGACTTTGCTTGATATCTTGGGTCTTCTCTTGTGCTTCTATGGTCTTGCTTATGGTGTTGATCACCAGATCATCACGTCGCCTTTGTCCAAGTCACGTCTTGCATCCTAGTGAACTACAAAACAATCACGTGCAAATTCATTAGTCCAATTTGGTTGTGTTGGTCATCAAACACCAAAATCTAAAGTAAATGGGCCAAGGGTCCATTTTCCTTATAGGGAGTTCCGGTCTGAGTTGGGACTTCTAGCAGTTGGGAGTTCTGAACCTAGAGCCGAGACTTCCAACTGTCGGATCTTTCGGCAAATGTCGGGACTTCCGATGCACTTTGGTAGTCAATCCATACATGGGGCTCCAAATCTACGTGATCAGTCACACAAGGAAAGTAGAGGAGAAGAGAGGGAGGTAGAAAAGAATCAAATCGCAAGGTACATTGGAAATTAGGGTTAGCCAAGGTGGTTGTACCTTGGAAGAGAGAGGAAGAAGAGGAGAATCACCAATCCATGGCAAGAATGACTTCCTTGAACAAATCTACGGCCACCACAGCGAGGAGGAAGGGTGAATAGAGCCAAGGCATGAGGGGGTGAGGGGCAGCATGTGGGCAATGGCGGCGCAGGGATGGCGTGGTGACGGCACTAGTACGGGTGGCAGCGTAGGGGGTGAGGGCGGCGCGGTAGGTTGCGGTGGGCGTAGGGGGCGAGAGACAGCGGCATGGGGTGGGGGACCAGGCGCAGTCAAATAATGAACCTTAGGTCAAATAGGCATGGTTAAAGAGCCGTCCACTCAGATCTACGTTGGGAGTTCTGGCCTGAGCCAGGACTTCCAGCAGTCAGAAGTTCTGACCTTGGGGCCAGGACTTCCGGCTATCGAAACTTCTAGCGGACACCGGGACTTCCAACGCAAGAAACTTCATAAATGTCCTAGCTCGAGCTCACCATGCCATATGGGGCAAAAATATAATGGACACATCATTTTCACATATGACTAGGTTTCAAACATTTCACAAGGCAATAGTCACATATGAAAACTATAAATTAGATTTTAAAAGTGTCACACAATATTTTCACAATTCTTTTCACCTAGCTAGTTCAAACAAAGTATGTGCAAGACATCAAGCCACATTATGAGAATCAATGATATTTAGCTCACTCCTCAAAGCACAAAATCTTGACTCATCTAGGGGCTTTTTGAAGATATCGGCTAGTTGCTTTTCGGTGCTCACATGATGAATTGCGATATCTCCTTTGGCTTCGTGGTCTCTTAAAAAGTGATGCCAGATGTCTATGTGCTTTGTTTGAGAGTGGTTAACGGGATTGTTTGCCAACTTAATGGCACTCTCGTTGTCACACAAAAGGGGAATCTTGGTTAGCTCACAACCAAAGTCTTTGAGAGTTTGCTTCATCCAAAGTAGTTGGGCACAGCATGCACCGGCCACCACATACTCAGCTTCGGCGGTGGACAAAGCAATGAAGTTTTGCTTCTTAGAGCTCCAAGACACCAAAGACCTACCAATAAATTGACAAGTTCCGGTGGTGCTCTTTTGGTTTACTTTACAACCGGCATAATCCAAATTGGAATAGCCAAGTAACTCAAAAGTGGAACCTTTAGGATACCACAAGCCAAGATTAGGAGTGTGCACTAAATATCAAAACAAATCTCTTAACATCCATTAAATGACATTCTTTTGGATTAGCTTTAAATCTTTCACACATGCACACACTAAGCATAATATCGGGCCTAGATGCACAAAGGTGAAGGAGGGATCCAATCATAGAGCAATATACCTTTTGATCGACATCCTATCCTCCTTGATCAAGGTCAAGATGTCCATTGGTTGGCATAGGTGTCTTGATAGGCTTGGCTTTGTCCATGTCAAACTTCTTAAACATGTCGTTTGTGTACTTGGTTTGACTTATGAACGTACCATCCTTGAGTTGCTTGATTTGAAATCCAAGAAAGAACTTCAACTCTCCCATCATGGACATCTCGAACCTATTTGTCATAATCCTACTAAATTTCTCACAAAAAGCCACATTAGTACTACCAAATATTATGTCATCGACATATATTTGGCAAACAAAGATATTATTATTGACTTTGCTAGTAAATAAAGTAGCATCTGCCTTTCGTATCTCAAACCCTTGTTTAAGTAGAAAATCCTTCAAGCAATCATACCAAGCTCTAGGGGTTTGTTTGAGCCCATAGAGCGCCTTGTCGAGCTTGTAGACATGGTTGGGATACTTGGGGTCTTCAAAGCCTGGTGGTTGCTCTACATACACCAACTCGGATAGGGGCCGGTGAGAAATGCACTCTTCACGTCCATTTGATATAGCTTGAAATCATGATGAGTGGCATAGGCAAGTAGAATACAAATTGATTCTAGCCTAGCCACCGGTGCATAGGTCTCCCCAAAATACAATCCTTTAATTTGAGTGAATTCTTGAGCTACCAACCTTGCCTTGTTCCTTATGACCACGCCGTGCTCATCTTGATTGTTGCGGAAGACCCACTTGATTTCAATCACATTTTGCTTGGGCCTTTCCACTAAGGACAAGACTTCATTCCGAGTGAAGTTGTTCAACTCCTCTTGCATGGCTATCATCCAATCTGGATCATCAAGTGCCTCTTCCACCCTATGAGGTTCCAAAGGAGAAATAGACGAGTAATGTTCACAAAAAATTACTAGACAAGAACATGTAGTTACCCCTCATCGAATGCTCCCCAATATGTTATCAACGGGATGATCTCATTGAATAGATTGATGCACTCTAGGATGTGGCACTTGAGTTGATCTTTGGATGGGAACATCATTGTCACCATCATGGTCATGATCGATTTGAGGATCACAACCATGAGCTTGTGGAGGATTGACTTCACTTCTTTCTTCGTTGTTGAGTTGAGGTTGAGCTTGCTCATTGTTTACACCATCTTCATGAGAATGACCTTGTGCTTCATTTGATCTCCCATCTTGATTATTTCTTGTTGCGGAAGCTTCACCATGTTCATTGGATGAGACATGATGAGTGGTTGGATCAAGATCAACATTCACAATATTGTCATCATCTTCATCTTCGATGGATTTTACTTCACCAATTGCAAGCTTCTTGATGGCTTTGTGTGGAGCTTCTTCATTACCTATAATCTCAATGTTGACTTGCTCCTTTTGAGAGCCATTGGTTTCATCAAAAGTCACGTCTACCGCGATTTCAATCAAACCGGTGGTTTTATTGAAAACACGATATCCATGTTCATTATTACCATAACCAAGCATGAAACCTTCATCAATCTTTGGTGCAAACTTTGAGCTTTTGGATTTCTTGTTAAGTATAAAACACTTGGATCCAAAAACTCTAAAGTAGTGCACCTTACGCTTTTTACTGGTTAGAAGTTCATAGAAGGTCTTGTCCCTTTTCTTGTGAAGATATAAGTGGTTGATAGCATGACATGCCGTGCTAACCGCTTCTGCCCAATAGTTGGTTGGAGTCTTGTATTCATCCAACATTGCTCTTGTGGCTTCAACGAGCGTTCGGTTCTTCCTCTCCACAACACCATTTTGTTGTGGAGTATATGGAACCGAAAACGCATGCTTGATTCCTTCTTCATCAAGGAACTCTTCAATGTTGGTGTTTTTAACTCTATCCCATTGTCACTTCTAACTCTCTTGATCTTGACATCAAACTCATTCTAGGCTCTTTTTGGAAACTTCTTGAAGATGTCATGTACCTTACTCTTGTCACGCAAAAAGAATACCCAAGTGAAACGAGAATAATCATCAACAATTACGAAACTATATTTGTAACCACCAAGGCTTATATAAGCAATAGGTCCAAATATGTCCAAGTGAAGTAATTCCAATGGCCTTTCGGTTGTCACAACATTCTTGACGGGATATTTAGCTCCAACTTGCTTTCCCGCTTGGCATGCGCTACAAATCCTATCTTTCTCAAAAGAAACATTTATTAGTCCAAGGATGTGTTTGTCTTTTTGAAGTTTGGCCAAGTTTCTCATCCCAACATGGGCAAGTCGGCGATACCATAACCAACCCATGATAGATTTTGCCATTAAACAAGTCTCGAGATTTACTCTATTTGATGTGAAATCAACTAGATAGAGTTTCCCTTTTAAATGACCCGTAAATGCAATAGAGGAATCCTTCCTTCTATAGACTTCCACACCCTTATCCATAAAGAGACAATTATAGCCCATCTCACAAAGTTGTGAAACGGACAATAAATTGTATCTCAATGAATTCATAAGTAAAATATTAAAAATGGAATTATCATTTGAGATAGCAATTTTACCCAAACCGAGAACTTCTCCTTTTCCATTGTCACCAAACACAATGTTCCTACTTGGTCATGACTAGGTTGGAATGATGTGAACGTGTCTTTCTCTCCAGTCATATGATTGGTGCAACCACTATTCACCACCCAACTTGTTCCATGGAGGAATATTCCTATAAAGACAAATCAAGCTTTTGTTTTAAATACCCAAAGAGATTTGGGTCCTAGGGGGTTAGTCACATAAAACTTGGGCACCCAAACACTCCTCATAATTTCCTTCCTCTTTGGGGCACCAACATACTTGACTACAATCTTGCCATCCTTGCCCTAACAACACATATAGTCACTAGCATAGCACCATGGAAGTGGTGCTTGTGGCTTGGAGGCCTCAGATTGCTTCTTCTTGATTGTCATGTCACTTGTAGGTTGGATCTTGGGAATGTAGACCTTGTTATTGGCCTTGCATATAAGCTCATCAAGAGAAATGCCCTTGTTGAACTTCACACAAGGCACACCATTGATAATGTTCCTTCCATTGGTCTTTTTATCATACCTATTGTAACCAATGCCTTCCTTGATGGATGGGTGCCTTGATGACTTGTATATAGTCTTGTTGGATTGCTCTTGACACTTGCACCCATTCTTCAAGATCATCTTCAACATTGAATCTCCTTGTATTTATTCTCTAGCTCAACAAGGTTAGTTTCATATGAATTTATATCAATTTTATAGCATCTTTTACGACCATTACTAGCGGAGATATTAGAATCTTCGGTTGCCTTAGGAGAAGTTGAAGTGCTAGCCCAAAGTGTACTATAGTTTAGCTCAAGATTGTGGTATTTTTCTTCCAAGCTTGTGAGGCTTCTTGAGCTATACTCTTCTCATTCTTGAGGCTAGCTACTAGATCATTAATCAAGGAATATTCCTTAGTCAATTTCCCAATTGAGTCATTGGCTAAAGACAATTCAACGGTTAACTTTTCAACCTTCATCTTATCCTCAATGATAGATGCTTCAAGTGCAAGGTTCTTGTCTCTCTCTTGAGTGATTATGTCTCCTTGCATCTCCAAGCATATATCCCTCTTCTCTAATTTTTTCATTAGCGTTTTTATTTTAGTGTAGGCCTTTTTACCAAATTTCTTTATCATGGTTGCTTCAAGTTCTTCTATGTTCTCATCACAACTATCATACACATCATTAGAGGGATCAGATGAGACATGTATCTTCTCCCCCTTAGCCATGAAGCAAGTTGGAGTGTAGTAGTCATTGTCGATGAGGTTGGAGAAGAGCCTTGGTGATGAAGATAAGTTGGGGAAGAGTTTTGGTGGTGAAGTCAAGTTAGGGAAGATCAAGGTCAATGACAAAGAGTGGTGGATGGCGATGTTTGTGGCTCCCTTCTTCTTCTTCTCATCATCACTTGAGTCACTATCATTTGACTCCCACTCTTCACCAAGATGAGCTTCACCTCTCTTCTTGCCTTTGTTCTTCTTGTCTTCATCCTTGTTGTGCTTGTGCTTCTTCATCTCATTAGGACAATCGGCTTTGAAGTGACTGGTTTGACCACAACCATAGCAAAACCTCTTCTTGTTCCTTCTCTTCCCATCACCGTAAGTCTTCTGGTTGCTCTTCTTCTTTATTAACTATCTAAAGTTTCTAATGATGAGTGTAACTTCTTCATTGGACTCTTCTTCACTTGAGGAATCATGCTTCACTTTCTTCTTCTTCGCTTGACTAGAAGATTTGTCTTCATGAGCTTGAGTTGCCTTTAGGGCTGCATTCTTGTTGTATCCCATTGCATTAGGATTTTGATTGTGAGCATTGATTGTATCTTCATCTAGACACTCATGATGCTTGAGTTTTGAAAGAACTTCTTAGGGTGTCATCTCATTATAATCAGGCCTTTCCATGATCACAGACACTAGCATGTTGTTCTTGGCTCTAGAGATTCTCAACATCTTTCTAGCAACCTTGTTATCATCCCATTCGGTGCTTCCAAGAGCTCTTATGCTGTTGACCAATGCCATAAGCCTATCAAACATGGATTGTGTTGTTTTATTTTGCAAGAACACAAATCTTTCCAATTCATCATGAAGTAACTCAATGTTGCCTTTTCTCACACTCTTATCTCCTTCAAATGACACTTTCAAAGTATCCCAAATTTGCTTTGCACTTTCCATTCCATTTATATTTCTAAACTCATTCGAACTTAGGCTTGACACAAACAATGCTATGGCTTGTGCATTTTGATGGAGATTGTGCACTTCTTCTGGAGTTATCTCGCTATCTTCATCGGTAGGAATCATCACACCAACATCCACAACTTCCCAAAATTTTGCTGCAATGAGATGCATCTTCATCTTGTAGGACCAATCGGTGTATCATGTTCCATCAAAGTGAGGTGGCTTGTCAATATTGACAGAAGGAGTATGTAGAGGTAAACCTTTGATGAGTTGTCCATAGTCAAAGTTCATGTTTGAATATATTTTCTTTCCATGAGCACACTCACTGGCTCCAATATCACTAGCGGCATCTTTGTTTGCTTCATTCTTGCCACTTGTTGCATCATTCTTGCCACTTATTGCATCATTAACCTTCTTGCTCAATTCTTCCTTCATCTTGCTCATCTCATCTTGCATCTTTCTTATTTCATCTTGGAAGAACTTGACTTGAGAAGCCATCAACTCTTTAGCTATCTTCTTTGCAATCTCGATGGCGTCGGCTTGCATCTTGTCGGTCTCCGACATTGTTTCTTCTCACACGGTGAAGCACTATAAGAAGACCTTACTCTGATACCAATTGATAGGATCTAAACAATGCCTAGAGGGGGTGAATAGGTGTATCTAAAAATTTCTGCGTAAAGTCAAAGTCAAATGTCAGTGACAGTCGGAAGACCTAACAGTTTGTACCAGAACTTCTAGCACCTAGAAGTTCTGACGCAAACAGCTAGGACTTCCAGCACCTACGAGAATTGTACTACAAGTGCTAAAATGAACTTTGAGTGAAAGAACCCACTCCCTAGTGATAAGGTGAAGTGTTAGGGTTGCTTCTTTGAAGCCTGAAGGCACCACTTCGTAGATCGAGACTAAACCCTAGGAGGAGAGTTTGAGAGGAATACAAACCAACTAGAACAAATATGATAGCACAAATCACAACAACAAACAACAAGTACGCAGAACACAAGAATTTATTTCGAGGTTTGGCAACCCCACAAAGGAGCTCCTACGTCCTCATTGTTGAGGTGACCACAAAGGTCAGAGTCTCTTCCACCTGCTCGCCTCTCTCAAAGCAACTACAAAGGTCACTCGAGCTTTTCACTAAGAAATCAAGGGTAATACAAACTTCCCAAGGTTCTTCCTCAAGATGAAAGCTCTTGGACGATGCCTAGCTGGCTAGGGTTCCAAGAACCCAAGAGTAATAGTTGCAAATCCAACTGGCTTGATGAAGAAATCAAGTGCTCAAGCTTGCCAAATTGATTTTCTCACTCAATCCACTCTCCTTTCACTCAAGACCCTAGGGGAATCAAAGATTTAACCAACGGGAGATGAGAGGGGTTCCTTGAATGCTTGGGACCTATTTTGGACAAAGATTGGTGAGCAATGAATGAGTATACTTTGGTTAGAGGAGAGGAGAGAGCTACTTATACTCAAGGGCAAATCCAACCGTTCAAATCTGAGTTGGAAGTTCCGACATAGATCACCAGAACTTCTAGCCCAACGTAAAAACATTGTTCACACAGATAGTCTACTAGGCTTGCTCACATATTGTTGGAACTCTCGGCGATCGCCAGAACTTCCGACAGTCGGGACTTTTGACTTCCGTTGGGACTCCTGATAGACATGACGAGCCAGGCGACTAAGTCCCAAGGTGCCAGGACTTTTGGCTAGAGCTGAGACTTTCAGCACCTAGAACTCCCGTCTCCCATCGGGACTTCCGATGGGCAAAGCTACGCAGGCAGCCAAGTCGTGAAGTGTCGGGACTTCCGAACGAAGCCGAAACTTCCGACACCCAGAACTACCGACTCCCGTCAGGACATCCGACAAGCAATGATACGTAGACGGGCTGCGACTAAGTCAGCAAGCGTCACGGCTTCCGGCACCAAATGTTGGAACTTCTGACAGCAGGAACTTTCACCTCACGCCAGAACTTCTGACTACTAAAAGTCCACAAACTATGTCTAAGTGTTCGTGAGGTGATTTTGTGTCTCTCTTTTGATTTTATTTTTTATGCTTGAGCACTCTATCTTCCTCAGACCATCTAAACTTGTATCCCTCTTTATAGGACGGCATACCTAAACCCAAAATAAAATAAAAGGGCTTTGGAGAGCGCTTTGGGTTCGTCCGCTTTTTGTACTTGAAGAATTGAGGGACACCATTTCATCCTAGATCACTTCTTTTAAAGCTTCTAAGAAACTAAAGCTGCAATATATCTCATTAAGATCTCATTAGTCCCTAATTTGGATGTCATCAATACACCAAAACTCACATGGGGGGCAAATGCACTTTCAGCCACCACCTTAGGAGGCAAGCAAGGGCGTCCACGACGAGTTGGAGGCCCAATCCTAGTCAAGTTTGAGTCCATCTCGGGTTCCAGGAGCAGCGTGTAGTAAAATGGACGCCCAGCTCGCATATGGACTCTGTTTTCAAGGATCCACATATGTATGGAAAGATAATTTGATAAGGCAACCAATGGATGTGGTCCCATATCAAAATTCTTTTCCAATATACATAAATCATTGAAAAAAGTTGACATCCAGAATCTGTCAGGGCGCTGCGTCGCCATCTCTTGGGCCATTTGGGCCTTGTAACATGCTGGGGCTCCTTAGGGACGTGAATAAGGGTACTTGCATGCCCCTTAGCTATATATTCAGTAGCCATTGCCTACGTTAAGGTTTAGGTTTTGCTTTAGATCAATCTATCTTTGAACAGTCGCCTTGATTGGTTTGTGAAACCCCACATTCGAGAGCTTAATCATATATCCGTAGTTGTCACTTCACTTGAGTTGTATTTTATCTTGTTCTTGTTTGTGTTCTTCGATTCGCAGCAGGGATTAACCTTCTTGGTGAGGTCAATCGGATTGTGATATGGTTGATAACCAGAGGAGACGTGGTGCTAAGGTTACAGGGTTCGGGTCTTTGTGATCTGAAGTCGGATCGGCGTGTCGCTCTTTGCCCAAATCGATAGTTATCTTGATCCTGACGGAAGATCGGGAACCTCATCCCCATCACTGGTGAGTGGGCCTAGGGTTTAAAAAGGTTATATATGTATCTATGTCTATTGGGCTGGGTCTTTTTCTTTCTATTACTTGACCTTAGCAATTATTTTGGTTTCTCGGTTAACAAAGCTCAAGAACTGAATTAACCCTGCTTATTTCGGTTACCTTGAACTGGGAACCAAAATATTCGGTTTCGGTTAGTTCAGTTTTGGTTCCGGTTATTTCGGTTCAGTTTTCAGTTTTTTGTTATTTTTGCCTAGGGTTACGTACATGTGCAGACCTCCAAGCATCGATGTCTTGAATCAGCCATAACACCCATAACTTCTTCTTTTTTTAGAATTACACGGTACAAGGTAGACGCCCACAACACGTACGCACACTTACCCCTATGAACACACATACGCAAACCCTAACCCTATGAGCACCTCTGAAGGACTGAGTCGGCAGATCACGAGATTCACGAAGTCACCACAGACGTCTCACTGTCGAGGGGGACGTCGCCTACCATTGAAAGTATAGTGTCGTTAAATCCTGGAATAAATCAAGGAAAATGCGAGCACCCTTGCTAGGCCGAGGACTTGAACCCGGGTGGGCAGGTTCCACCACAAGGAACCCTACCAACTGATCTATGATCAGTTCGCATAACACCCATAACTTCTGACTCTAGACATTGCTGAAGGTATTTGAATACTTGTTGGAAAGGTCTTGAACTCTACTTTTCAAATGGATATAAGCTCATGGTCAAATTCCATTGGAGTTGATCAGAATCGACCATAAGATGTTTAGACCTCCAATCATAGGCTGAGTCCTCCCACTAGAGGCACATTCTAAGCAAGGGTTTACAGCTCCCCATGCCTTCTGGCTATGTTTTACCTATAAATACTAGGTTGAGTTCTTGTTTAGATAAAAGTTTACTTCTAGCTATTTATTTGTAACGCGTGTGTTGATCTAGACCATCCGGCTGCTGGTATCTAGAACCACAAATTCATGATGCATATTCCATCTCTTAGATAAGGTGTATGTGTGTTGTTTGCTTGCCCACTTGTTCTTGCTTTGTTCTTTGATTTGCTCACAAGTTTAAAGTTGTTCTTGGCATAGTAAGAATAGCAAGAAATTAGAGCCAGTGTAACTGTCACTAAGGTGCCGCGCCCCTGTTGTAGTTACACAACACAACATGGAATCTACCCTAAATCTAAATTTATCACCACTCACCGAAGGACTAGAGACAACCTTTGTAGTATCACTCGCCCCCGTTGGATATTGAGATATGAATTAAACAAACAAAAAACCTTTTTCATCATAATAAAAGAGTAAAAAACACACGCTCTTCCAACTACCCTACCCATTACTCGATGTGGCACCGGCGACGGCTACTGCGACTTCGACAGGGAACCGCCACCGTCCTCCACCGGTGACGGTGACGGTGATGCTGACGCGATCACCTCTATACTTTCCAATGTTCCAACGCTCCTCGCCGACAACTGCCTGCTTGTGCTGAACCTCATCGGCGACGGCGACTTGGACGGGACAACCACGATTTCTGATATCCCCGGAGGCGGTGACTTTGAGCATGTATCGTCCACCCTGGCATACACCTGCGGCGTCGGAGACGGAGTCCTCGACCCAATGTGAAGCCTTGGCGATGGTGATTTCGAGACGATGATGTTCTCCCCAAATCCACTTGTCGAGCAGGAACAGCTGTTTCTCAACGGCGATCGCGTCAGGATGTCCGCCAGGACCCTCGATGCCGTTGGCCGCTCCGGTGACACGCCGCACCGTCGCAGCTGCGGCAGCGGCGGGGACATGGCCGCCTCGGCCATCCGCGCGCGCTCGGGCTCCGGGTGCGCGCGGCACACGGGGCACGACGAGTGCGCGCGCAGCCAGGCGTCGATGCAGCCGCCATGGAAGAAGTGCCTGCACGCGGGCAGCACGCGCACGACGTCGCCGTCCTCCATCTCCTGCAGGCACACGACGCACTCCACCGCCCGGCCCGGCGTCCTCCCCTTGCTACGGCTCCTGCCGCCACCGTGCGGCGACGCCAACGCGGCCCGCGCCCGGTACGTGAACGTGGGCAGCGCGGCGATGTCGTCCACGCTAAGCCCGAGCCTCGTCCCGGACGATTCGGCCTCGGAGTGGCAACCTGCCTGGAGCCGGCGCCACTCGGCCAGGACCGACTGGCCATGGCGGAAGGCCATGTAGAGTATCACGCCGGCCAGGACCGCGATGATGATGTACAACAGCGTGAAGTTGGAACTGGAGGTGCCGGGTGCCGCCGGGGCATCGCCGAAAGAGTCGGGCGGCGGCGAGACGGTCACGGTGGTGGACATGTCTGCTGCTGCTGCGGCCTCCAACAAGAACGTCCGATTCCGATGACCTGGTCTAGAGATGATTTCAGAGACGACATGTCGCTGGGAACCGATCAAATCATTGAGCTGTGGTTGACGTGAGGTTTAGACGGAGGCATGAAAGGGGATGTGTGCGCCGCATGCATGCCAAGTGCATGATAGATTTGCAGTTGGGTCGCTAGCTGGACTCGGCCTGGGTTAAGAAGACATGACGTTGCGTGCTAAATATCATATGATAACCTTGTAAACTGCATGTTACTGGTGTTCAATTGTTCATACAGACTAACTGGATAATTATGTTGAGTTGTTGCTGACTTGCTGGTGTTCTTTTGTCCTCTGTGTGTAGTTTAGTCGTCGAACTGCCGGGCTTCACATCGATCGATCGATCATTCAGGGTGCGGGCATGATTGGTGATCCTAGAATAGTGAATAGTTCAGTTGAATTTGCTGGTAGACACTTGGATAGGGTCGAAGTCAACCTCGCAGTGGTTCGAAGGCAACTTATGCATGTATTCTTTTTTAACAGAAAAATCGAACAAACAACCGTGTGTTTTGGGGCTGTCCGCACGCAATCTTTATTTTTGCCCACTGATGTCACCTGTGTCCTGGTTTCTGTTGTCCGTCAGATCTTGCTTTCTCTTGTTTTGTTTTGTTTTCTCACCCTACGTGTAGGTCCCACACGTCAATGTCTATTCAATACCACAATTGCAGTTAGCTTGTGCTGAAATTACAGCTACTTTACACGGAAAGTCAGAGTCAATTTTACTGTGTATCTTTAAGCACAATTATGGTGTATTGGTCCCAAATCCGATATCAGGAGCGTTCACTCGATTCTTGCGCAACCAAGCAACGAACGACGAGTGAACGGCCATGTCTGCCTAATCGGTAGGGATGAAAACGGATCGAATACGGACGGATATCACCGATATTACATTTGTTTTCATATTTCTGTCCGGATCCGGATTCGAATACGGATAGTGTCAACTATGTCGGATAGGATACGATTGGATATCGACATCATAAATATGTGATTTGAGTATTCGGATACGGATACGGTATCGGATGTTGGATATCCGGACTCGGATACGGACAGATCTCAACCCCTCTAAACGGATTTGGTTTCAAATACGGTCGGAAAATATCCGTACCGTTTTCATCCCTACTAATCGGACCTCTTCACAACGTAGGTTTCTCTTCTTTTTCTCTCTCTTCTGCCCTCGTCGACTAATTCTAGATGTTTTTTCTTTCTTTTTTTTTGTTTCTTTTTTTTACCATTTTTTAATTTTTTCACTTCTTTTGAACTAGTTTAAGTTGTGCAGCAGAATTTTTGTCTCCGTCTCAGTAAGTTAAACATACATCCAAATTTTGTATATAAGTTATGTGCATAAATTGTATAGAATAAATTATGTACATAAGTTGTATAGAATAACTTATGTACACATGTTGTGTTTGATAACTTTTGTACATAAGTTGTGTTTCATAGCTTTTGTGTTTCCAAGCTTTGGTATAAGTTATAAGTTAATTCGTTCCTTTTGTATTTAATAACTTTGGTGTTTTTAAGTTTGGCATAAGTTATAAGTTAATTCGTTCTTTTGTGTTTAATAACTTTTGTGCATAAATTGTGTTTTATAACTTTAGGTACATAAGTTATATGTTATATGTTAGTACGTATAAATTGTTACAAGAATAAAATTCTTTGAAACATATGTAAATGGGGTCTAGTTTTATTTATCTCATCATGTAGAACACATTGGTGCAGATTCAATTAAAAATAGATATACCATTCAGAAGTTAAAGTAATTTAAAGTAAATATTTCGCTTTTTTGGTAACTTATGTCAGGTGACGTCACATGTCACATTTATTGAAAATGAGAAGGAACGTGACTGATGAGATAAATTAATTAATGTCCATTTGCATGAGAGCCTATGCCAAAATAATAAAGTGCCCAACACGCCTCCCTGAGAATGGAAATTAATATGCTGTCTGATCGTCCCCCCAATTTCCAATCAGTGATCGTTCGCTGGTGCAGATGGAAATTAGGATGTTTGAGTCCATTACGGTGCATGATTTTGGCTCAACTGAACTTTTCTGTCAAGCAAATCTTAGTCATATTACGTTGCCCGACACTGTATAGATGATTTGAAGTGACATTGGGGGGGGGGGGGGGGGGGGGGGGGGGGGTAAGTAGAAGAGAGTGAGCGCTGGAAGAGAGGATGAAATGAATGTGTTCGGTGGTAGGATCGACTTCTTGTCATGTCAGTCAAACAAGATCTCAGTTGCTTGTTAATTTGTTATGGGGAATAATACATGAACTCATCTGCATCTGCATGACAAATTCGCTGGGCAGAATGAAGCATACAAAATTCTAGGCTGAAAAGTGTAAAACCAAGTACATTTTTGCCAGCTCTACACTCCGACATCGTGCGACTCCAACGTTACCGGAGAAGGCGTTCTTGACCGAGTAGGTAGCCTGATGTAACTTGGTTTTTTTTTTCTACTACTCAAAAACATAGTAGGGGCTCTGTTTAGGTAGCCTGCTGGAGTTGCTATTACAGTGCATGAATTTGACTCAACTAAACTTTTGTGTCAAGTAAATCTTAGCAGTCATCGGATGCGAACCAGCAGCACCCAGAACATCCGGAGGGTTGTATAATCTATAGACACTCAATCTTTTGTAAGGCTTAGCGTGAATTTGCATAGCTTCTTGTAAGACCATAAGCTATGTGATTGAGCTCAGAGTCTGAATTGCCATGGTTCACCTTTAGACCGTAATAGCAAGAAATGAACGAGCTTGATTGATTATACGCCACACTCTACCATAATTCAGTTAGGGCGAGTCATGGCATCAGCATAACTGTAGCAGAGAAATCGAACACCACAATCTATGGTAGAAACTGAGTCTGAAGCTTTTCTGGTAGCCTAAGCTTTCACATTAACCTATGCAAACACCATAGTGGGAAACGATGACGTGGCAGGGTGTGGCTCAAATCCAAATCCCCTAAAGTCTGTACATGATATGACGTGGGGCTAAGCACCGGAACAGAGGAAGCAAGGAATGTGTGTTCGGTGGTAGGACCAACTTCTTGTCATGTCAGTCAACAGAATCTCAGTTGGTTGTTATCTGGAAGAATACATGAACTCATCTGCATCTGCATGACAATTTTGCGGGGCATACTGAAGCATAGAAAAAACTAGCCTGGAAAGTTTAAAACCAAGTACTTTTTTGCGAGCTCTACACTCCGACGTCGTGCGACTCCAACGTTGCCGGAGAAGGTGTTTTGTCCTGCACATTCGGCTGTCCGGCGTTCTTGAACGAGTCGGCGATGGTGACATTGCCAAATTAGCAACCATAAGTTCAAAATGCATGGGGGACCTGACTGGAGACGGCGACCTGGATGAGGCGTTCTTGGCTCCCGACGTCTCGCTGTTAGATTGATCTCCCAACCAATAAGCCCAACGGTCTATTGGGCCTTGGTCACGCGCCCCGATCGGGGGCGCCCAACCCTATATGGTTGGTGGGCCCCCGTCACACTGCGCTATATAAAGAGGTGGGGGCCGGCGGCTCGAGACACGAGGTTTACCGTGAGCCGCAAACCCCACCGACAAACCCTAGACCGATCTGAGAGGACACGCAGCCAGCGACGGGAAGCTCCACTGACTTCGCCGTCGCCACTGCTACGCCGTCCGTCAGCACTGCATCGACGTCTGTGCCACCTCTACTCCGTCCGTCGCTGCCCGTGCGCAGACCTTCATCACCGAACCTGAGATGGCCGGCTCCAGCTCATCCGTGACTCCCTCCGAGGGCTCAGGTTCAACACCAACACCTCTCCCATATCTCCCTCCCGATGTAGTGTTCTAGGTTTACATGTGCATGTGTTATTACGAATCCAAGTGTTTCCCTCCTAGATCTACTGCTAGAGATCCTAAATGATCCTAACAATGGTATCGGAGCCAGCTTATCTAGTACGTGGATCTAGATAAAAAAAACAATCGAAAGAAATCCAAAGAAGTTGGTCCGATTTTGAATCGGATCAAGAAAGAGAAAACCTAACCCTAACAGAAAGGGGACAGTCATTAGGGGCTTCGGCAGACATAGGGTTCGGTTGAACCCTAACCTCGATCCCTTCGGATCTGAGAAAAGATGAAGGTTCGGATGAAGAAAACCTAACCCTAACTCTAGAGAGTTCGGGAAAAAGGAAAGAAAGAGAACCGATTTCAAATCGGGAAAAAACAAAACAGTGGTCATCCCAAACCCTAACCCTAACCCTAATCAGCACATCGGATGAAATCCGAATAAACGAATCAATCAAAAGAAAGGGGAAGAAAGGAAAGGGGATGGCCTACCTCGCCGTTTGCGCGGCACTGCAGTCACGCCGGCGCGCGGGGAAAAGAAAGGCTGGCCGGGGGCATGGCTCGCCGGGATCCGGCCACAGGGCGGCGCCACGGCCAGGCCACTCGACGGCGACGCGCTCACCCGCTGGGGAGCGCGCACACCGGCGAGGGGGCCGGCGACGGTGCCGGGGCTCGCTGCTTGCTCTCGCCGTAGTCGCTCACTCGGTGACGACTGAGGAGAGCAGTGAGGTGAAGAGAGAGAGAGTGCGAATGCAAATGGCCGCTAGGGTTGGCTGACCGCGGCCGGGGGCGGGTTTTGTTCACCCAAAGACGCCGCGCAGCCGTCCGATCGGCTCCAACGGCGCCAGATGCTCGGGCCGGCGATGCGGCCCAGGCAGGCGCGCGCGGTCGACCTGCTTTGCCGGCCCAGGCCCAGGTTGCGGCCTGGGTGCGGCCGGGCGTCGCGCGAAGGAAGAGGGCTGGGCCATTTTGGCTGTTGGGCCAACAGAAAAGGGCCATGCGAGCTGGGCCGCGCGTGCGTTGCTGGGCCGAAATGGCCTGTACACAGTATAGCTCGCAACTGTTTATTTGTTTTTTCCGGAAACTGTTTACTTCATATTAGATGAATCTGAATTGCATTTTGATGCAAATTTCTGTACAAAATTTATCCAACGATATTTTTTGTTCAGTAAATAGTAAAGTTGCTTCTAAAAAATAGAATTAAAAGATTTATTAAAGTTTCCGCTGCGTACTTAAAAATTGTTGTTTTCATTATTAAATTCGAACCAACGGAAGAATTTAATTTTGAAACATAGAAAATTTTACAGTTATTATAATGTTGTTATTAATCTGACCAATGTTGATTAATAGCAATATTATAATGTTGATGTTATTATGGTTTTTTGTTATGCATTATTTCTATTTCTGCCCAACGGTGATGTAGATTTAATATATAAAACAATTATATGTTTTAATTTCGACCAACGTTAAACTAAGGCATGCAATTGTTGTTGTTATTATTTGTGTTCTCACACTATTTGAATTGTGTTTTCAGACGGATACAACTTGATGAGTTGTATCAAAGAAATCCCCACTCTAAAAGGTGATAACTATATTGAGTGGAAGAAAAAGGTAGACCTGGCTTTTATCCTTGCTGAGGTGGACTGGGTTGTCACCACATCGTGTCCCAAAGAACCTGTGGCACCGGTGAGGGAGACAGATGAGACTGATGCTGCATGGCAGAACAGAGAGCGGGACTTTGCTCCCGTACAGATATCTTTTGACCTTGAAAATAGAAAGTGGGTCACAGCCAATAAGAAATGTTTGGCTGTGATAAAGAATACAATTGAGCCTGCAATAGTGGGCTCAATTCTAGACTGTGACACGGTCACAGAGTACCTAGAAAGAATAAAGAGTCAGTTCACTGGCTCTTCAAAGACATATGCAACCCAGCTGATCAAGCAGCTGGTTACAGAAAGGTACTCTGGTGGCGGCAGTGGTATTAGAGAGCACATACTGAGAATGAGCAATCTGGCATCTAAGCTCAAACCAATGGATTTGGCACTCAAGGATGAGTTTCTTATTCATTTGATTTTTGCTTCTTTGCCCAAAGAATTTGACACATTTGTTGTTAATTACAACATATAGCCTAAAAAATGGGATTTAGAAAAGCTCATAGTCATGTGTGTGCAAGAGGAGGAAAGAATAAAAGTTTCACAAGGCGGTACTGTCAACTACCTAAAAGATAAGAAAAAGAACTATAATAACAGCTCTTCCTCCAAGTCATCTGGAAAGGGTCCCATGCAATAGTCTCAGAACAAGCAATTCCCAGTGGATAAAGACCAGTGTCTCTACTGTAAGAAGGCGGGACATTATAAGAAGAATTGTCCCGATTTCTTAAAGGTGATTATGAAAAATAAAGGTGAGAACACCATTACATTTGTAAATGAATCCCTGTATGTAAAGTTTTCAAAATCTACTTGGTGGATTGATTCAGGTGCAACTATTCATGTTGCTAATTCATTACAGGGATTCCGTTCGATGAGAACTTTGCAAAGAAGCGAAAGTTTCATTAAAGTCGCAAATGGAGTACAAGTAGATGTTGAGGCCGTTGGCGATCTTCCGTTAGAGCTTGCTGATGGCTTCATACTTTTTCTTAGAGATGTTCTTTATGTACCTTCTTTGCAAAGAAACTTGATTAGTGTATCAAAGTTGGACCATGATGGTTATGATTATCATTTTGGAAATGGCAAATGTTAGATATTGTTTAATAATAGATGTATTGGTCTTGCCTTCCGACAAGATGAGCTTTATTTGTTATCACTTCATGAAAATGTGAATTCCGTATGTGATGTGAATGAGAATGTATCCTCATCGAACAATGCAAACATAAAACGAAAGAGAGCTCACGATGCATTGTCGAAATTATGGCACTGTCGTTTAGGCCATATTTCGAGGGGGAGAATAGAAATATTAGTTAAGAATGATATTCTTCCTCCATTAGAGCTCTCAGATTTAGAACAATGTAGAGATTGCATAAAAAGAAAGTATGTAAAGAAAATTAAGAAAGATGCCAAACGAAGTGCAGGAATTCTACAGATTATTCACATAGATATATGTGGTCCTTTTCCTATAAAAAGTGTGGATGGTTATGATTCATTCATAACATTCACAGACGATTACTCTTGTTTTGGCTATATTTATCCAATTAAAGAAAGAACAGAAGCGTTGGATAAATTCAAAATATTTAAAGCAGAAGTTGAAAATCAGCATGATTTAAAGATTAAGATAGTCAGGTCTGACCGTGGGGGAGAGTATTACGGTCGGCATACCCCATATGGACAAGTTCCTAGACCTTTTGCAATGTTCTTACAGGAGAATGGTATAGCCGCCCAGTATTCAACACCGGGCAAACCTTAGCACAATGGAGTAGCTGAAAGGCGTAACCATACCCTGATGGATATGGTGCGTAGTATGATAAGTTACTCCACTTTACCGATGAGTCTGTGGATGGAGGCGTTAAAAACCGCCATTCATATTCTCAATAGAGTACCAAGTAAGTCGGTGCCCAAAACACCGTATGAGTTGTGGACAGGAAGAGTACCCTCACTTAACCACTTGCGTGTGTGGGGGAGCCCTGCTGAGGCTAAAGTTTTTAACCCAAACATTGGGAAGCTAGATCCCAAAATAGTGAGTTGTCATTTCATTGGCTACCCAGAAAAGTCAAAAGGTTTTCGTTTCTACTGTCCTAACAAACATACAAAGTTTATGGAAACGAGACACGCTGTCTTCCTAGAGGATGAAATGATTAGGGGGAGCATGGTAGCTCGAGAAATTGACCTTGAAGAGAAGCAGGTGTATGCGCCCACTCCGATCATTCATGAGCCATTTTTCTCACTACCTGCTGTTGCTGCACCGACAGTACAAGACACTGTGGTGCCAGCACCTGTTGTTATCCCGCCTGTGGCAACAATGAATGATGATGAGGAACATGTGCCTCAGGATCCTATAGAACCTATTGCCACACATGAGGGGGAGCAACAACAGCCTCAAATAGAAAATATGCCAAATGAGGAGGCCCCTAGAAGGTCTCAAAGAGTTAGAAAATCAGCTATTCCTGCTGATTATGAAGTGTACAACACTGAAGAATTTCAAATGGAGGATGATCCCACCTCATTTGAAGAAGCCATGAAAAGTGATCATTCATTAAAGTGGCTTGAGGCCATGGAAGATGAAATGAGATCAATGAATGCAAATAAAGTTTAGGATTTAGAGATAATTCCTAAAGGAGCCAAAACAGTAGGCTGTAAATGGGTCTACAAAACAAAACTTGACTCTCAAGAGAATATAGAGAGATATAAAGCCCGACTTGTGGCAAAAGGCTTTACACAAAGAGAAGGGATTGATTACAATGAGACCTTTTCTCCAGTCTCATGTAAGGATTCCTTCAGAATCATAATGGCATTAGTGGCACATTACGATTTAGAATTACATCAAATGGATGTAAAGACGGCATTTCTCAACGGAGAATTAGAGGAAAATGTTTACATGGCACAACCGAAAGGTTTTGTCATGGAAAGAAAAGAACGTTTGGGATGCCGCCTAAAGAAATCCATTTATGGATTAAAACAAGCTTCAAGACAATGGTACTTAAAGTTTGATCAGACAATAAAGAATTTTGGGTTTAAAGATAATGTTGAGGACAATTGTGTCTAGGTAAAGTTTAAGAATGGGAAGTTTATCTTCCTTGTCCTGTATGTGGATGATATCTTACTTGCTAGTAGTGATGTCAGTCTACTACTGGAGACAAATAATTTTTTGTCCTCAAAATTTGATATGAAAGATCTTGGTGAAGCTTCGTTCATTCTAGGGATCGAGATTCACCGAGATAGAAGAAAAGGGGTATTAGGACTGTCACAAAAGGCATACATAGAAAAAGTCTTGAAGAAATTCAGTATGCACAAATGTAGTCCCTCACCTGCTCCTATAGTCAAGGGCGACAGATATAGGGATTTTCAATGCCCCAGGAACCAATATGAGATCGATCAAATGAAAGTGGTTCCATATGTTTCAGCTATCGGAAGCTTGCAATATGCTCAAGTGTGTACGCGCCCTAACTTAGCATTTGTTATTGGGTTACTTGGCATATTCTAGAGCAATCCTGGAATAGAACACTAGAAATTGGTAAAGAAAGTCTTGCGTTATTTGCAAGAAACGAAAGGCCTCATGATGACGCATAGAAGATCTGATTCACTCCATATAGTGGGATATTCAGATTCTGATTATGCGGGAGATAATAGAAAATCCATGTCTAGATATGTGTTCACTCTCGCAGGGGGAGCTATTTCATGGAAAAGCTCAAAGCAAACCGTCACTACATTGTCCATAATGTATGCTGAGTTTGTAGGGTGTTATGAGGCAATGGGGCAGGTGAACTGACTAAAGAAGTTCATACCTGGTTTGAAGGTGGTTGATGACATCAATAGACCACTGAAGTTATACTACGATAATAATCCAGCAGTATAGTATGCTCACAACAATAGGTCAAGTGGTGCTGCCAAACACATTGACATAAAGTATTATGTTGTGAAGGATAAAGTCCGGGATCAAATGATAAGTCTTGAGCATATAAGTACCGAAAAGATGCTCGCGGATCCGTTTACAAAAGGCTTACCACCCAACGTGTTCAGAGAACATGTTGCTGGCATGGATTTAAGGGAAAGCCTATGATTCCTGGACTATAAAAGGCCCAAAAGTTAAAGTAACTATTTCAGATCAGAGACGTGCATTGTAGCTGTTAAATCTATCAGCAATTGACCATGACGATGAAACATGCTCTATGCATCATCTGTGCAGAAATGAGTAAGGATAAAAGGATTGAAGTTTAAAGTTTAAAGATAAAAGTAATAGTGAGATCAAGGGGAAGAATGTTAGATTGATCTCCCAGCCAATAAGCCCAACGGCCTATTGGGCCTTGGTCACGCGCCCTGATCGGGGGCGCCCAACCCTACATGGTTGGTGGGCCCCCGTCGCACTGCGCTATATAAAGAGGTGGGGGCCGGTGGCTCAAGGCACGAGGTTCACCATGAGCCGCAAACCCCACCGACAAACCCTAGATCGATCTGAGAGGGTGCGCAGCCAGCGACGGGAAGCTCCACTGACTTCGCCGTCGCCACTGCTACGCCGTCCGTCTGCACTGCATCGATGTCTGTGCCACCTCTACTCTGCCCGTCGCTGTCTGTGCGTAGACCTTCATCACCGAACCTGAGATGGCCGGCTCCAGCTCATCCGCGACTCCCTCCGAGGGCTCAAGTTCAACACCAACACCTCTCCCCTATCTCCCTCTTGGTGTAGTGTTCTAGGTTTACATGTGCATGTATTATTATGAATCCAAGTGTTTCCCTCCTAGATCTACTGCTAGAGATCCTAAATGATCTTAACACTCGCCTCCCTCGGGTGACACCAACACCGCCACCGCCACCTCCCCGAACCGGCGCAGCTGTGGGAGTGGCGGCGACAGAGGCGCCACACCCTGGCGGACTTTCTCAGGGCCCGGGTTCCCCCGGCACACCGGGCACATGGCGTGCGACAGCAGCCACACGTCGACGCACTCCGCGTGGAAGTAGTGCTTGCACGTGGTCAGCATGCGCACCAGCGCGCCCTCGCGAAGCTCATGGAGGCAGGCCGAGCAGCAGTCCGCCGCCGCCACGGCCGAGGCGCCGGCACCCTTCGCATCGCCACGGCCACGGCTGTCCGGCGACGCCGCGCGGTACGTGAACGTCGGCAGCACGGCGACGTCATCGGGACGGAGGCCGAGCGCCTGCACCGGGCGCGGCCACGCGGGCCTGGCGACAGCGTCTCCGGCGCCAGTGCCTGCCGCGACAGCATCAGCGTTGGCGTCATATCGGCGTGTCGGGAAGACCGAGCTGAAAAAGCGGCGGGTGAAGTCGAGGAGGACGTAGAGGACGATGGCGACGAAGACGGCTATGCCCGCGTATTGCGCCGTCGTGGACGCCGAGGCGCCGGGCATTGCCGCGGAGATCGATATCGAGCGCGGGGAGATTCCGGAGATGGAGAGAGTTTGCAGAGCGGAAGGGATCGATGTGAGACAATCACAGAAATGTCACCGGAAGTTGTGTGCGTTGTGCATTATTTCTTCTTTCGTGGAGGTTGAGGCGTTGGGCAGCAGTACCGCCGTAGTCGCTAGTAGTGTGGTATGCCATGGAATGGAAGGGTAGAGGTAGGGAGATGGTTGGCACGTAGCTGAACGCGGCATTTTGCAGGGTGATTGATGCTTCCCGTGCCTATTATAGCGACTTATTGGACCTGCAAATTATATATTTTGTACATGACCAACCGGGTAGCCTGGCTAGACATATTCAGCCTGTTCGCTGGTTGGTTTCTGAGCTGGTTTAAGTTGGCTGGTATTGGTTTGTTGTGAGAGAAAAACACTGTTGGCTGTCTGATTTGGGCTGGCTGAAACCAAGATTAGAGTCAGGCAGGCATGGCACCGAGAGACAGGACAATGACGTGCCTGCCCACAGGCTCAGTTGGCAGTTGCCAGTTGCCCAGGAATCATCTCGTCCGACCTGTCGGACGGGAGCTCTCCGATGACCACCTCCCCTCCTGTTTTATTTTCTAGTGTTTGGCCCAACAATTTAGTTTCAACCTATTTCGCTTGTACCAGCGTGCAACAAAACAAATTGATATTGGGCTGTTTGTTTTTCATTAACTCGAATATTGTAAGTGCATAGTTTTTCTTATTTCTTATTTCTTTTCTTTCCTTGCTTCTATTTATTTTTCCATTTTAATTTTTTGTGATTTTTATTCTTTTTTCATTTTATTTTTTCCTTTTTAATGTTATCAATATTTCATTGTTTCATGTTTTATTATTTTTTATTTTCTTCCTTTTCTTCTACTTATTTTTCCTTGATGTCTTTTTTTACTATTTTCTTGATTTTCATATTTTTAATTTTATTTTTTCCTCTTTTCATTTCACTCTATTTTTTCTTTTTTATTTTCTGTATTGCATGAGATATATACAATGTTCACGTAACATGTGATGTCATATGATTTATTTTATGATGTTTACATAGTAGAAATAGATGGTTTACGCTTATCTTTGAATATTCATGTAATACTCACAAGATGTTCTATGGTATATTTTAGGTTGTTCAAGTAATATCTATGTGATGTTCTTGTTTTCAATTATATGCTTTTTATTTGTTGTTTCATATTATATTTTTTTATCGAGTTGTTTATTGTTTTTTATTTTATTATTTTTTCATATTTTATTTAATTCTCAATGGTACATTTAATTCTCACTCGCATGTTTACGTAATATACACGTGATGTTTTTTTTATTTTCATCTACTTCATGCCTTTTATCTTTTGTATTATTTGTGTTTTCTTCTATCTTTTATTATTTTCTCTTTGTATTTAAGTTTTTATTATTTTATTCCATCCTATATATGTCGTAGGATTTGCAATTTATTTTTCTCTCTATTTTTCACCGATATTACCATTCACATTAAGCTAATATTTTATTCTCCTAAATCTAGAACATTGTTCTTTTCAACCTAGAACTTTTTTCTTACGAAGACAGAACATTGCTTTCAGGACATAGAATATTGCATCTACTATACAAAATAGAATGTTCTAAATTCATAAGATTAATGTTCGTTAATAAAATTTTATCTAAATATATCCATGTGTAATCTTATTTTGAAGTATTTTTTTTAAGAAACACAATGATGTAATCGAAATTTTATTTGGATGCTTAGTTTGTAAACTACGATGTTTCAAAGTTCCAAACATTCTTTCAAATGCTGACATCATCAAATTTAGAGAAGTCTGTCTACTACACAACCATGTATTTTATTTAGTTTCGACACATGAATTATTTTACACCGTAGGATTAAGATCCAACAGCCTCCACCCTTCTTCTACCTCCAGCCTCCAGCCTCTACAGATCACAGATCATAATTTTTTTCTATGAAAGGACAAATCACAGATCCGCCGCCGCCGCCGCTGCCATGGTCGGCGTGGGTGCGGGCGCCGAGGCGAGCTCGCTAGTCACCGTCGCCGGCGCTGGTGGTCACCGGTGAGAAAGAGAGAGGGAGAGAGATATTTTTTTTGCTAAAACACATGTGTTATATAGTATTTCTGATTTAGAGACCGTTTTGAGGGGTAATTTAGAGTCTGTTGCATGGATATGTACGGGAAAGATCGCACAGGCACGACTACGAACACGAGCTGGGCTGGAAGCGTGCGGGGCCGAGGCGGGCTAGGTCGCGAGGCGCGTGCACAAGGCAGCAAGCTTCCATGGTTGGCGCAGCGCTACGTGCCACCCTGGTTGGCATATAGAACTTCCCCGGTTGCTAGCATAGCATGACACGAGCTGGTGCTAATTAATCGTACTGTGTTGGCCACTACTACAGAAACCATTTTTAGGGGTGGCTCTATCGATGCGGGACCCACGGGATACACCGCAAGGAATAGAGGAGATCTAGTTTGATTAAGATTCCTCCCATGTAATCCTAGTAGTAATACTACCCTATAATCCTACTAGGACTCTACATTGTAAACCGACTAGGACTCTGGCTTCCTGACTATATAAAGAAGGGTGGAGTTCCTAGAGAAGGGTGAGAGACAACAGAACACTTCATAATCAATCTAACGCAAAGGCTAACGTCGACCGGACGTAGGGCTATTACTCGATCAAAGATCAAGGGTCCAAACCAGGATAAATCGACTGTCTTTTGCGTTAACCGTCGAGTTCCGCATACGCTGAAGCCCGAACATACTGCCCCGGGTACCCTTGTGGCAGGCTATCAGTAGTGAAACATCGACAACTGGCACGCCAGGTAGGGGCTTTTGGCGACTTTGCATCCGAGAGCTCGACGGACCTCGATAACATGATCTTCTCGATGGGATCAACCTTCATCTTCGGTTCATGGATCTGCGAGGCAGGTGACAATGGCAAGCTCCAAAGTCGTCTCCTCGAAAATTCGGATCACCATGAAGACCATTCTATTTCGGCGACTACGACAGATCAACTTGCTGGAAGATTTGCGCGGCTTGCGATGTCCGATCCAACTTAGATTTCGTGACTTTGCGCATCCAATTCAAACTCAGGCTCCGCATCCGAGATGGAGTCTTACCCGAATTCTTCTGAGAAACCGAGTTCTTTTCCAATGGGGCTTAAGAACGCGGCCTTGGCCTATCAAGAATACAACTCGGAGTACACTCAGAGTCTTTTCAAGAAGTCAGGTCCTTTTCCATTCAGACTCCACAACATGGCAACGTCTTATCAAACACGGCCCGAAGGATTCCTCGATCCGGTGCTTAGAAGGCCACTAAAAGGAGCCTAGGAAGGTCTCGTGTTAACTATAACATCTCAAGACTGCATCGTCCACTGGCCAGGTTCCGTTCCTAAGGATAACGGCACCCAACTAGTCGACAATACGACAACAGCAATTCTACCCTACCAAGAAGGAGACTCAATCTGCGACCTTGAAGCCTCTACAAAAGTTATCAACTACTCCGATAGTGTGGAAACCGACACTGATAGCGGAGCAATTCACGCACGAGAAGTATTCATGGTTCGCCGTCCTTGATCACCATTGGTCCCCCCAGAAGCGCCCGACGTCAGGTCATCGGATGAATCTGAGTCCAACATATCATCCTTTACCCAGGGGCACAATGGTGAGATCAAGAGTCAGAGGCAAGCCAGAGAGAGAAAGAACAAATTGAAATAAGGACTACCTGCTAGGTCAACAGCCCTAAGGACAAACGACGGAAGGACCCGCTCAAGACTACCTGCCAGGTCAACATCTCATGGGCAGGAAGATCAAAATCAAAGGAAGTCCACTTTCGAGAGACTTGGACCAAGTGGAAGTCACAACAGAGAAAGTAGAAGGGACCATAGTCAAAACTACCGAGTCGAACAACCAAGAAAGATCAGAAGCAAAGTACCTATTCCGATAGCCCCGCAGAACTACTCTCACCAAGACAATAGTTGGCTAGAAGGAGGTGCTGAATCAGAATGCACAGAAGCCAGAATGCACGATAGATTCCCCTGTTTTGTAAACAGACTTGCTTCAATATGACTACCTCATAAGTTCAAGCCGTCCAACCACTCTAAATATGATGGCAAGACCAAACCAAGGCAGTGGCTTAGGATTGACTCCTAGTCGATTGAACTAGCTGGAGGAGACGACGATATCAAGACCTTCTTCTTTCCCATGTCCCTAGAAACCATGCCCCTCCAATGGTTCGACAAATTAAATCTAGGGTCCATTAGAAACTGGGAGGAAATGCATAGAGTTTTCTGTCAAAATTTTACGGGTATCATTACACACCCCATCACCCACGCAGAATTAAAAAGGACTCAAGCAGAAAGGAGGCGAAAGTCTCAGAAATTACTATCGATGATTTGGCGAACTACATGCTAAGTATATGACATCACCGAACGAGAAGTAATCAAAGCTTTCTCTCATGGAATTATGGCTAGGTGGCAATTTCAGGACTTTTGCAAAGAAAACCCGAGAAACAATGAAGAATTCAGACGCACAATAGAAAAGATGATTACTACAGAGGAGAAGACACGAGAGAGGTTCTCGATAGAAACAACCAAAACAACCCAAACAAGCAAAATCATCGAACCAAAAAGTAAAATGGCTGCAATTATGCCTAAGCATACTAGCCGAGAGCAAAAGAGCTGAAAAGATGCTTGAGCCCGCCGATGAGGGTAGCTAATAAGCTAACACCCGAACCAAAAAGCAAAATGGCTAAAATTATGCCTGAGCATACCGGCCGAGAGCAAAAGAGCTAAAAAGATGCTTGAGCCCGCCGATGAGGGTAGCTAATAAGCTAACACCCGAACCAAAAAGCAAAATGGCTAAAATTATGCCTGAGCATATTGGCCGAGAGCAAAAGAGCTGAAAAGATGCTTCAGCCCACCGATGAGGGTAGCTAATAAGCTAACACCCGAACCAAAAAGCAAAATGGCTGAAATTATGCCTGAGCATACCGGCCGAGAGCAAAAAAGCTGAAAAGATGCTTGAGCCCGCCGATGAGGGTAGCTAATAAGCTAACACCCGAACCAAAGAGCAAAATGGCTGAAATTATGCCTAAGCCTACCGGCCGAGAGCAAAAAAGCTAAAAAGATGCTTGAGCCCGCCGATGGGGGTAGCTGATAAGCTAACACCCGAACCAAAAAGCAAAATGGCTGAAATTATGCCTGAGCCTACCGGCCGAGAGCAAAAAAGCTAAAAAGATGCTTTAGTCCGCCGATGAGGGTAGCTGATAAGCTAACACCTGAACCGATCATGAGTTGTTTTCACAACCAGGGAAAGAGCCAGATGCTGGCCACACTCTGAGTTAAGCAAAAAGCTAAAAACATGCTTGGGCTCATCGGACGAAAGCAAAGAAACTAAAGATAAGAAGCTGAAGATACTTGAGATCGCTGGTTCTAAGTCTCTTCAGTACTAACAAGAACAAAAGGGTTGTCAGGACAAAGATCTACTTAACCCGAGTTGTTTACACGGCAGCCAGACAAGCACTCGACAAATCAAGAAAGTTTGTCAAGACAACGATCTACGTATATCGAGTTGTTTACATGGCGCAGACGAAAGCCTGACAAGCACTTGACAAAATCAAAAAGATTTGACAAGACAATGATCTACATACCCCGAGTTGTTTACATGGCGCAGATGAAAGCTAAATAAGCACTTGACAAGTCAAGGCTCAGATAAAAGCCATACAAACGCTCGACCTATCAAGGAATTATCCTACAACGGATGAAAGAACACGACCACTCTAAACTGCAGATGCGCGCCATGCCCAAGAAACGACTACTCAAAAAAATTTTGATCACTTGGACAACTCATTTGAAGAATAAACAAGGCAAAGACATCCATGCAAAGAAGACATCAACGAAAAATAAAGAATCTTCATTCAAAAAGGAGTATAATATCCTATTACAGAGGCTGGGGTACAAAGGTCAATTACATCAAGCATCGTCATCAGGAGAAGAAATATCAATATTAAGATTATCCACAATCCTCCTGGCTAAATCTTCGACCTTAGGCTCCACCTTTTCAACGGCATATAGATATTCTTGACTCTCAGCTTCCTCTGCAATCTTGGACAAAGGCACCTTTGGAGCAAGAACCCGGACCTTGGCAAGAACATTTCTAGGAACTATTTTCTGGACCACGTCATCAAATAAGGAGCTCACCCACCGCTGGCTACCTTATTTGGCCACTACTTCATTGGGTGAGACACACGCCCCGCGCTGTCTTACTCGGTTGCTGCTCTACAAGTCACCAGGACGTCTGACTACTCGACTGTGATGATCGACTACTCGGTTGGGGTGATCAACTACTCGACATCTAAGGTTGACCTTGTTGCGGTGATTTGGAAATTCTAAGGTGGGGGTGATACAGGGTCTCCGGAGAGGGGACTGCCCACCCAAAGCCTTTTGATGGATTATCTAGGTTGCTTTGCTCGGATCGGACCATGGTCGAACGAGAAGATTTTGCACCAGCAAGATGAGCACAAATATGAGGATGCGCATGCATATTTATATGTACTTTCATTACTCAAGCGAAACAAAGGAAGAGGCATGACATACAACAGCATGCAAGAAGACATCAAGCACGCAAGCTAATTATGGAAAGTACTCGGTGGCGCAACTGTGTTGACTTGCAATGGTATATGGATAGCCTACTGCAGTTTGCGGGTTACTTGGATACACCCTTGAGAATGTCTACAAGATCCTACATATCCTCAGAAGAGGTTTTCAGTTCTTTGAACAACTCAGATTCAAGACCCTCCAACTCTTTATTCCAAATAGCAAGAGGCTCGGGGGCTACATTCAGTGAGTGCACTTTTTCTACAAAAAAGCGCACATCACTCAGAAGAATTCTTCAAGACAGGAGTTTTCAAAAAACATAAGTTTCAAGACCCTCCAACTTTTTGTTTCGAATAGCAAGAGGTTCGGGGGCTACACTCAGTGAATGCACTTTTTTCTTTGAAAAAGCGCACGTCACCAAGAAGACTTCTTCAAGACAGACCACTTCAAGGCCTCAAGACAAAAAGAACCCGGACTGAGCTATATCCGAGTTCTTTTTGATAAAGAACCTGGGTATATGCTCGGGAGCCTTTCGACAAAGAATCAGAGCAATTTCAAGACAAGACCCTCCAGCTCCTTGTTCCAAATAGCAAGAGGCTCGGGGGCTACACCAAAATGGGAGTACTTTTTCTTCAAAAAAGCACACACCACTCCAAGATCCCAAGAAGTGCTACATGGTTTCACTCAAGAAAGCACTCAGGCGACGCTTGTTCCTGCTCGGCAAGACCTAGAGGAACAAGACTAGGCTTCCGGAGTTCAACCATGAAGTGCTCGGGGGCTTGTCGATGCGGGACCCATGGGATACACTGCAAGGAAGAGAGGAGATCTAGTTTGATTAGGATTCCTCCCATGTAATCCTAGTAGTAATACTACCCTGTAATCCTACTAAGACTCTACATTGTAAACCGACTAGGACTCTGGCCTCCTGACTATATAAAGGAGGGTGGAGTTCCTGGAGAAGGGTGAGAGACAACAGAACACTTCACAATCTATCCAATGCAAAGGCAAACGCTGACTGGACGTAGGGCTATTACTCGATCAAAGATGGAGGGTCCGAACCAGGATAAATCGACTATCTCTTGCGTTAACCATCGAGTTCCACATATGCTGAAGCCCGAACATACTGCCCCGGGTACCCCCGTGGTAGGCTATCGGTGGTGAAACATCGACAAGCTCGTAACCCTTTATAGGGACGGTTTTGCCAGCTGCCCCCATCAAACCGTCTCTACAAATCATGCATTTGTAGGGGCGGCTCGTATTGCCAGCCGCCCCTACAAATAGATTTGTAGGGGCGGCTTACTACAGCCGCCCCTATAAACCGATTTGTAGGGACGGCTGTAGTACTAGCCGCCTCTATAATACATGGTTGTAGGGGCGGTTCAATCTAGAACCGCCCCTACAGTACGTTTTTTTGCTAAAAAAATTTAAATTGACAATTCAAATTCGACCAGAACACTGTTTGTTTCCACGTATTCCATCCAGCGTTCACGTTGCCGAACGCCCCATGACCAATGTTTCGAACCGCGTTCGCGTTGTCGAACGCCCAACGTTCCGAACCGCGTTCGCATTGCCAAACGCCCCGCGACCAACGTTCCAAACCACGTTCGCGTTGCTGAACGCCCCACGACCAGCGTTCTAAACCCCTTAGACTACAAGCACAAGAGTATTATATAAACTACAATTACAAGTCTAATTTTACAAGAATATATACAATCCATCATTAAATATACAAATTCCATACACATTGTTATCAACGTCCTAGAGCTAGCCTTTCAGTCTCACGAAGGTGTTGGTGCTGAGGATTTCTACCTAAGTCAGACTCTCAGTCATGGTAGGCGCCTTTGACATGTACAATCTGGTCCAATATGAAGTTGCAAAGGTCATCGATGAGCTCTAAGAGTTAGTCATCCTTGTATGGGTCTCTTTTCATTCATTTCTCTTCTTTCCACTACAAGAGAACAAGGTTTAGTTTAGTATTTCATATCATGTATGAAGTTTTTATACTACGGGTGAAGAGGTTCAAACTTACCCTTAAGGGGTGTCTCCTGTAGGCACCGGTGTTACTCATCATAGAACATATATAGTATCCACAATGTACACTCCCAGGTCTGCTTGGGGCACTGTGTGTTTTGCATATGAAAATGTTAAGTAATGCTTTTGACAGCCATATAATGGAGTACTGAAGAAGTAAGTTACACCTACCGTACATAGTGTTTTTATAGCTAGCTTTTCCTTCCTTGCTGGATCATGCCTTCCATGATGATTAGTGACATAAAACCTAAATGCCCTGTTCGAATTATTTTAGCAAATACAACTTGTTAGTATCCAAAAGTGAACGTTACAAGTATGTATACAAACATATAAGGTAATGAGGATTGTCGATATGTATATGTCTTGAGAATCGATATGAAGTCTTTGTATGTCACCAGGTCCCTATCTATTGAATCAAAGACCCATGCCATGCTCCTCCCGACATCGACGGCTATACAAATCCAGTGGTTGCTGCATGAATTTAATCATAGAACTAGATAAACTCTTTTGCATCGAATAAAATATACCGAACAAAGCTTTAAGTATAGAGTTGAACTTGAAGTTGTATGGTAGCCATATAGTAGAGTGTTGTTGGAGAGTTTTGAAAGCCAGGGCAATGTCTGCCGCAACCTTAAGGGACTCTTTCCTTAGTTTCGCCGTATGGATGTGCTCTTTCTCCCGAAGAGTCTTTGCAGCATCTAGCTCTTTGGCATCCAGTTTTCACTGTTTAGGGTAATTAAAATTTGTTTGGGCTATAGCTTAAGGGTCTAGATACCCGGCTTTCACGCTTGGCATTTGTTTGACAATGTGCACTTGCATTCTACAAATCACGGCGTGGGTTAGTTACAACAAAATTCAAAGATTACATTCATATCATATTGGGAGGACAAGGACTTACAGGCCCCACATGTGAATTAGATTCATCTCCATTTCTCCCAGGTGAAAGCATGTGTGCATGTCATTGAAGTCAAAGACAATTTTCCCGGCTGGGCTTCCAAATGTGCCGGTGGGGAAGCATGTTTGTATGAGGTCTATGCTAGTTGGGAGAACACACAAATACCAATCATGGAACCTTCTCATTCTAAGCGGTAGGCGCTGGATGTCCTGGTTTGGTAGGAAGGGCTTGCCTCTTTCATATGTTTTCGGGCAATCCTTTGACTATTTGATGGCATCAACATTTGGATACTGCTTTGCAATTTAGTGGAGTTTGCTAGTGACGGCCTCTTTAGAACCCCGTGATGGGACTTTTTTAACTTGGTTCTCAGGCTTGAACTGGTCATGGGAATACCACTTGGACACCGACGAGACGTCTTTCATCGGAACATAAACTGGCCTTATGTTGATTGGATGCTTCTTTTGAAGTTCCCATTCAGGCACGTCCTCATCTTCTTGTGCATCACCTTCTTCAGGAGGCACTCGTTGTTCATGTATTGGCTATGCTTATTGAGAAGACTGTGGCATCTCATCACGCACTTGCTCGGTATGAGCTGGAGAAGGTTGTGGCATCTCATCAGGCATATGCTCGCTAGGAGGCGGGGAAGAATGTGGCATCTCAGGAATGTGGTGGTCACGAGATGGTGAAAATATCTCCCCTACCTCAACAACTTGCTCCAAATTTGGGAGAGGGGGAGGCGGCGAAGAAGCAGTCAATATAATGTCCCATTTGTGTCAGAGGATGAACTGCCCCATAACGTCTCCAAGTAACACCAACCCCTCAGGAGTTGCGTAGTTTATCCTCCACTGCATGAACTTGGGCTTCACGGTATGCACCTTGACCCTAGTGTAGTCTGGCAGTATCTTATTATTGTGGTGTAAGCCACCAGGAGGATGTGCCACACCCGTTGCCATCACCATCACAGTATTCTGCCGGCCGCTGAGAAACACCAAGGTGCAACTAGTTGGTTCCCGTGTGCGATCGACGGGGGTTGTGGCTACAGTGGACAACTGCTTAACAAACATAGAGAGGAGAGGGGAGATTTGGCAAAAAAAAACAATAGCTGCTTAACAAACATAGAGAGGAAAATGTGTAAAAAAACAGCTGCCACTTCCCAAACATAGAGGATAGGAAAGGTGGCAAAAATAGAGGAGAGGGGAGATTTGGCAAAAAAAAAAAATAGGTGCTGCTTCTCAAAAAAAGCAACAGCTGCCATACTGACTTTGCTCGATCACACACGAATATCATATGCTTAATATCTTCCGAACCTAATAGGCAGATCAGTCAATCAGAAGTAGTAGACAGTAGTAGTAGGGAAGTAGTAGAATTAGTTGACAGAAGTACAAGTAGTTGATAGAAGATAGAAGTAGAAGTAGTAAATAGTAGTAGTAGGGAAGTAGTAGAAGTAGCAAAAAAAAACAACAGCTACTTAGGAGAGGAGAGGAGTAGAGTGGAGTAGAGGAGAGTAGTAGTAGAAGAGGAGTGGTAGAGTAGTAGGAGAAGAGCAGAAGGACAGTATAGTAGTAGAGTAGCAAGTAGTAAGAGTTGATAGAAGACAGAAGATAATAAGTAGCAATAGTAGTAAGTAGAGAGAGAAGTAGTAGGAGTAGCAAGTAGTAGTAGGAGCAGTTGGCCAGCAGCCACCAAGTACTAGGAGCAGACAGCAAGTACAGAGAAGATTAGTAGCCACCAGCCACATAGTAAGAGAGAATAGTAGTAGAGAGTAGAGACTATGGAGTAGTAGAGCAGTAGTAGAACAACAAGTAGTCGTAATAAGAGTGGTATAAGCAATCAAAAAGGTCTATAAACCAAAGTAGTCCTATAAAACAACAATATATAAAAAAACGAGAGAAGAGTAAAAAAATTAGTAAGCAGCAGTAGTAGTTAAGTAGAGTCAACAGAGTGAGGTAGAGACATAGCATCAACAGTAGTTAAATAGAGTCAAAAAATTCAGTAAGTAGTGGGCAAGCAAGCACAGCAAGCAGCCATCATGTGCTCAATTCAAATTAATTTGACATCACAGGTAGCAAGTATCAGTAGTATGTGCTCAGGTGCTGAAATGGTGGGAGAGACTGTCTTGGGTCTCTTTCAGTGACCAAAACTGTCGAGAATTTGAGTGTACTTCTCTCTGTTCGTATCCAAAATGAAGAAGGAAGAAACGAATATGCTCTTATGTTTACTGATCTGGGGAATTTCCTGGTGGTCAAGAGCAGAAGGAAGCAGCGGCTGAAATGGTGTGTTTCAGTGTACTACTCTCTTTTTGTTTCCAAAACGAAGAAGATTCTTGGAAATTGTGAATCAGAAAAATGCATCTTCCTGGAGCTAGATGCTTCTTGCGGAAACAAAACAAGAAATGACAGTACATGGTTAACATGACAGCGTGGAGTGAGTGATTGGTGAAAGAGAAAGTGTCGGTGCCATCCAGTGCCCACTCAATCCTCTTCCTGCAGTCCAGGGCAGCTTTTGGCTGTGCTCAAGTAACAAGTGTGGGGGGTGTGGTCTCCAGCTGCTGCTGGCCCTTGTCAGGAAAAGTGCTCCCTGGAATGCATGCATCGGCTGCTATTTTTCTTTGATGGAGAAAACAAAAATGATATTCACATAATGTAGCTCGGGTCTACAAGCTGCTGACTACAACATGAGACATGAGTCATGGACTCATGGGGCTATCTACACCTACATGCATGCATGCATGGCCGCTGCAGTTAGTTAGGCGTCAGCGGCTAATAACCTCTAACAACACATCACACCATAATCCTATAGGGCACTCTACAGAAAATCGTCCTGATCAATGATTAGATCTGATTATTCAGACATGCGTACTAGGAGCTAGTACTACTAGTGTTCATTTTCTCTGACAACACAATAATTGGCTGGTAAAGAGAACACGGCATGCGACATGTCACCCCGGAGAGAACCCATATCATGCATTTTCCAGTGTGTGACTGTGTACACAAGTACATCCGGTTTTGGAAAACTGAACCAAAATGCATGCAACCAACTTCCTGACTACACTTTCCTCTCAGTTTCAAGAACGTTTTGCTGCAACTGTGAATCACCTAACGAAGAGAAGAATGGGTGCTTCAGTTCAGACTGAAAGGCGCCGGTTGCATGCGAGGCCAAGGCCCCATTTGTTGCATGCAGAGCTCAGTTGGACTGAGGGGGGCAGGCATGATGGAGGGAGGACGAACAGGCAGGGCAGTGCCTGCTGCTCCAGGAAAGGTCACAGTCGCAGTTTTTTTTTTTTTTTTTAATCAGAGCCATATCGCGGCCGGCCTAATGATTGGCGGTGGTCACGTACTGGGAGGAACACATGGTGATTGCCGACTGGATGATGGAATTTGTTGCCAACGTTGAGAAATCTAGTGCCACTAGACATAGAATTTTGGTGAAATATATAGAGGCTTTTTTGGATGCATTCGTGTTACTGTAATTGTTAGTGGCTAACATTAATACTATCTACAGAATTATTTTTCTTTTTGGAGGCAACAAAAAATAATATTGTATCCAAATATGTTGTTTAGTAAAATTTTGCTTCTATGTCGGCTTGATCAGATGGAAGTACTAGCAAAGATTTACTGGGGTGATGCAAGGGAGAAACTCTGTGAGGTGGTAGATGATATCAAGGTGGACTCCTTTGTGCTTGGTTGCAGAGGCTTAGGGCCACTGAAAAGGTTAACATCTAACCTCTCCTCTGTCAAGTGCTTAGTCTTTGGCTTGACACAGCTTCATTACATATACTTTTTTTACATAAAAAGGAAGCTTTGATGTGCAGGTGCATATACCTACATAGATATAATAAGATTAGATTGAGCAAACATACACGATGGAACAGAAGTGGGAATGAGATAATACAAGTGGTTTACATGCTTATGAAAATAAATGTTTATTTCTTAACCAACCAACCTACGTCCAATTGAATCTTGGAGGTGTTCTACTGCAGGTGGTTTTATTCTTTGAACAGCAAGTGCATTGTCATATTCGCCCAGTAATTATAATTGTAGTTGCACTATGTTTATAATTGCTCCACCACATCCCACGATTGATCTACTGATGTTTTTGGTAGTTGGCAAAGTAATGTTTTTGACAATATAATTGCTCTAGTACATCTTAGAATTTTTTTGATGTTTCTGTTGATGTTCCCTTCAAATTGACTACAGAAAGTTAAGGTACCAAAAGATTTTCTTGTGGCTATTCAAGTACTCAATGCAGACTAGTATTATAGCTATTGTTGTGCATGTTCTAGTGTTTCCTTCTACTGATTGATTTTGTTGGCAATGCCTTCCAGGACTGTACAGGAACTGTGGTTACTTTATGGTTTCGTGCAATGGTGGGCTTAACCAAATGCGAGCTGCAGTAAGCAATTGGGAAAACCTTATTTGTATTGATTGAGCAGCCGGTAAAATATAGACTGTGGATATTGAAGTGGTTTTCACAGTTCTGACTCCATAATAAAAGGGCAATCAATCTGAACCAGCGAAATGACTATTCAAGAACAGAAAGGAGGACGGCAGTAGAAGATAACTGACCGATCGAGCATGGGAAGGAGTGCGGACGCCGGTGAAGGTGCGCGGACGCCGGAGAGCACGAGAAGGAGTGCGGACGTCGGTGGAGGTGCGCGGAGGCCGCCCGCCGTTGGAGGTGTGGACGCTAGGGAAGGAGTGCGGATGCCGGAGAGCTCGGGCACCGTGGCCGCTCGCCGCAGGAGGGAGCACGGACGCCGACGCACCTAGGCCATGGGAGGGCGGGGAGCAGGCCCGCGGCACCTCAAGGTCAGAAACCCTAGCGCCGCCGGCCGGTCGGAAACCCTAGGGCGGGGAGCAGGCGCGCGGGTACAGGGAGGGCGCGCTGGTGCGGGGAGGGGCGCGCGGGTGCATCGCCGGCTAGGTGCACCGCGGCACCTCAAGGTCGGAAACCCTAGCGCCGCCGACCGGTCGGAACCATAGGGCGGGGAGCAGGCAAGCGGGTGCGGGGAGGGGTGCGGGTGCGGGGAGGGGGCGCGCGGGTGCAGAGATGGGGCGCGCGGGTGCGACGAGGGGGCGTGTTGAGACAGGTCTGGGAGGCGGCGGCGGCGGGGCAGCCTAACGGCGTCGGAGGAAGAAGAGAGCGCCCAACAGGCTAACACCCATGCGCCCTTAAATTTATACTCGGGATGATTTCTAGGGGCGGTTCCTGATCCACCCGCCCCTACAAATGCATCAGTAGGGGTGGTTTCTGATCCAACCCCCTACAAATATTTTTTATTTTTTTAAATTATTAATTCTATATTTTATATATCATAAAAACACAAAGTAATATAAAAACAATTATGTATATACACAAATATAAAATTTTGTATTATTCTATATATGAAGAATCATGCCTTATCAAGTTACTGTGTTGATTTTGTCATTATTTTCGTTTGACAAAGTTTGATCAATTCAAATTTTCAAATTTAAAAAATGATAAGTTCTAACAAGATTTTGAAACACCAAATGATTTCAGCTAAAAAAGTGATGAATACCAAAGATGTATAACTCATTAAGATCTACAACTTTTATTTTGGTTGTTTCTTCATCTGACAAAGTGATAGTAAACATTGTTCATAAATCAACATGTCTCTTATATAGTTCATGAAACTATGAGTGACATGTGAATTTATGAACAATGTAAACTAAAACTTTGTAAAATGAAGAAGTGACGAAAATAAAAGTTGTAGATAGTGATGAGTTCAACAACTTTTATGTTCATGACTTTTGTAGTTGAAATTATTTAAGGTTTTAAAATCTTTTTTGAAGTTGCCATTTATTGAAATTCAAAATTTAAACTGTTCAAATTTTGTTAAATGAAAAGATAACAAAAATAAAAGTCGTAGATAGTGATGTGTTCAACAACTTTTATATCCATCACCTTTACAGCTGAAATCATTTAGTGGTTTAAAATTAGGTTTAAAGTTGTCATTTTCTGAAATTCAAAATTTAAATTATCCAAAATTAGTGACAAAGATAGATGACTAGACTAAAATGAAAGAGCACGATTTTAGAAAATTGTAGCAAAAAACCATCATATTTGGAGTTAGTTTGAGGGAGAAAAACTTGTTACAAGTTTTAGCCACAGATTAAAAAGAGAAATCACGCTTGTTCATCATTGATCATAATGAACAGTTGTGAATTTTCTTTTTAATCTCTAGGTAAAATTTGTAACTCGTCTTTCTCCCTCATACTAACTCCAAATGTGATGATTTTTACCTAAAATTTTCTAAAATCATGCCCTATGAAGTTACTGTGTTGATTTTGTCATTATTTTCGTTTGACAAAGTTTGAGCAATTCAAATTTTCAAATTTAAAAAATAACAAGTTCTAATAAGATTTTAAAACACCAAATGATTTCAGTTGAAAAAGTGACAAATACTTAAGATATATAACTCATTAAGATCTACAACTTTTATTTTGGTTGTTTCGTCATTTGACAAAGTGATAGTAAACATTGCTCACAAATCAACATGTCTCTCATATAGTTCATAAAACTATAAGTGTTATATGAATTAGTAAACAAAGTTTACTAACACTTTATCAAATGAAGAAGTGACCAAAATAAAAGTTGTAGATAGTGATGTGTTCAACTTTTATGTTCACGACTTTTGTAGTTCAAATCATTTAAGGTTTCAAAATCTTGTTTGAAGTTGTCATTTATTGAAATTTAAAATTTGAACTATTCAAATTTTGTCAAATGAAAAGATGACCAAAATAAAAGTTATATATAGTGATGTGTTAAACAACTTTTATGTTCATTACATTCTTATTTGAAATCATTTAAGGTTTTAAAATCTTGTTTGAATTTTGCCATTTATTGAATTTCAAATTTTGAACTGTTCAAATTTTGTCAAATGAAAAGATGATTAAAATAAAAGTTGTAGATAGTGATGTGTTCAACAACTTTATGTTCATAACTTTCTTATTAGAAATCATTTAAGTTTTCAAAATCTTGTTTGAAGTTGCTATTTATTGAAATTCAAAATTTGAACTTTTCAAATTTTATCAAATGAAATGATGACCAAAATATAAGTTATACATCTTGATGAGTTCTACAACTTTGATGTTTACAACATTTTCATTTTACATCATTTTTTGTCTTAAAATTCAATTC
Organism: Miscanthus floridulus; assembly: GCF_019320115.1. Lineage (NCBI taxonomy): Eukaryota > Viridiplantae > Streptophyta > Magnoliopsida > Poales > Poaceae > Miscanthus > Miscanthus floridulus. Next base: position 72,626,788 of record NC_089598.1, read on the forward strand.
GATGTTCACAAATTCAAATTTTAAATTTTTAAAATATATTTTATATTTTACAAAATAAAATGTATCGTTATATCTATATATATAATCAAGTAATTTTTTATGTGCACGGGAAAATATAGCAAATTATTTTTATTACATTTATACATTTATATATACATTTACACATTTAAAAAAATGCAGAAGTAATATTTAAAAATATGCAAAAATATTTGTAGGGGCGGCTGAATCAGAAACCGCCCCTACAAATGCTGTCGCCGAAACCTGCAGGCTCCAAACCTGGGCTTGGGCCTCACTTTCGCTTGTAGGCCACTGAAACCTGTAGGCCTATTAAGGCTATCAATGATCTAAGCCCTTGATTTAAATCCAACCGTCGAAGTTCGTCCCACCAGGAACAAAACTAGCTCCACCCGCCAGACTTCCCAAACCCTAACTAGATTTCCTCCTTTCTCATCCATTTTGGACGCGCGACCACCGCAAGGAGAGAGCAGGCAGACGAACGACGGCAACCCCAGGCGAACGGAGCGCCGTCGGGCTAATCCGCACCTCCCCCTCTCTCTCGATCTCATCTCCACCACCGAGCCTTCCTCTCAATCTCAGCTCCACCATCGAGCCTTCCTCCATCGTGCACTACATCGTTCGATGCAGGAGGGATAATATCCGATGCGATCTGATTGTTGCAGAACCACTCGAAATAACACGCTTACAGAGGTGCTCGCCTTCCACCCGGCACTAAGTACCCCGAAAGCAAGCTACAATGGGCAGGCGCGGTGTCAGCAAAGTCAGTGATGGGCGGCTCCGGAACGTCCTCCTACATGAGGATCTCCTCGTACTCTTCAATGACTTCGTCATACTCCTGGTCGCCGAAGGTCACGACCTCCAGTGGCTCATTCTATATATGCATGCAGCGATAATGATGCAATAATTAATATTTAGGCAACCGTAACTCTTAAAATAAGAACACGCTTATCATGCTAACAAGCTAGCACTACTGATCTCATACCAACTAATTTCTTAAATTATTTCATATGCTCTAAAATAGGTATGTCAGCTACCTTAATAAATTAGCTATTCAGAGGCTACAAAAATTACACAGAGCATCTAAAGTTATCATGAGTCTATTGTAAAATTTTTAGGGCTAGCATTTCTACCCATGCATCACAAAAAGTCATTATCTAAATAACCATAATAATAACAAGCAACCTAAAATTAATAAGTAACCCTAAAACATCGCAGAACCATACGAACAAAATACACCAACAGATAGATCAGAAATTTAGGAATCTAACAAAATTTATTTTACAATAATTAAATAAATTCAAATGAGCTCTAGAGGTGAAGAAATGATATTATTGGAGGAGGTTAATCAAGCTATTGGACTTGTTGACCTACACGTGACTGTGAGTCTAGAAATAATGGAGAAGGAGAATGAAGGAAGCCTTGCAGGTTAGCTACCTCGGTCGATTACAGCTCGGAGAGGGAGATCGATAGGGCAAGCTGGAGCTCGGAGAAAGAGAGAGACTAGAAAGGCGAGCGGAGCGAGCAGCGGCATAGGACGGCGGCGAGCTTGGTGTCGCCCTTTAATAGGCAGGAGAAGCGAAGGCGCGACAGTGATGCGTCATAAGGTTAGTGGCTAACTAGCTTGCTTAAAGGTAATAAAGCACTACTTGCGCATGACGTGCTGCTCGGATGAACAGTGTTTTGTGTGATAAACAGTGTTTTCTATGGTGAACAGTGCTTGGATTTCACGTGATAGACTTGAGTGGGTCTTTGGTCCTTCAACGTGTCAACTAGGTTGGCATTAAAGAGTGCATATGTGCTAAATGGATAAGAAGGGACAAGGAGACCCCATGTCAAGGAAATAATGGAGGAGACCATGGATCAATGAAATATTGGAGAACGAGGGAATTATTGCAGGCTAGCTATCTCAGTCGATTGCAGCTCAGGAAGGAAGTTCGACAGAGCACAACTTTCTCAGGCAAGAACATAGGAACTCAATTTGGGGAGTAAGATGGTGAGTGGCGGAGCGTAGCTCTGGAGCTCAGCGTGATGGGAGGGTTGCGTGGCATGTCCTTTATAGGCAGGAGACGCGGGGCTAGAGGTGGAGCTGGCACTTGGAAAAACACTTGGCGTGCGCAACACACTATGGCAGCGGCAGCGCGACGTGCGCTGATAATTTTGCAAGGCGATTAGCAAGCGAAGTAAAGGCGAGGGCGATTAGAACAACAAGAGAGGATAGTGGCACGTCGCGAGATTGATGGAGATATTGCTGGTCTTAATATTGGGTGCTAATCCACTTTTGAGAAAAGAAAAAGTATTTGGATTAGTCACACTTGGACTTGCATGCACGTGGCTAGTTGAGGAGTGTGTTTTGGGCTTAACGTGTAGGTGCTACTGGTGCATGAACGTGTTGCGTGGGTAGCGAGCAAGCGGCGTGCTCAGTGGGCTGAGCCTATGGAGAAAATGACTTGCGTAGAGAGGAGCATCATGGTCAGCTAGCACAGGGTAAGAACGTGTAGCCCTACAGCAAGGCATTAATGGATGGCACGTGAATTTCTATAAGCTGCTGTGGTCGGTCATCTTCGTTTGCTAAAGAGAGCGTGCAACATGCTAGAGGCTGCTGCCTAACTCGCCATTCATGACACGGCGAAGTAATGACACTATGGCGAAACTTGCCAGTGAAGGGTACTACAAGCGTGCTACGTGGGCTTGCTCTATGAGTGTGCTGAGGGCGTGCTCCAGGGATCAAGAAGGAGGTGAAATAGAGAGAGATGGAGTTGGATCAGGATGACAATAGTGATTTAAGTTGCGGGAGAATACTTGGACAAGGAATAAATTAGAGCTCAATTTGAGAATTAGTGCAACAAAATTTAATTTCTCATTTTACCACAAGCAATAATACATAAACATGATGCTCATGACATGGTTTTAGCAAAAACTGTATAATGTAACACCGAGGGTGTTACAAATCTACCCCCCTAAAATAAAATCTCGACCCAAGATTTCATGTGCCTGGTGTGAGAAAGAGATAGGAATTACATTTCGACGCAGCTGAAAGCATCTAGGCCCCTAGTTGGATTTCGGTGATTAATGTCAATACAAGATTACTATGACTAATGTGTGTTTTGCAGAGGCAATTAAGTTAGGTCATGGTAATGGAGATCGATTAGGCAATCAAAGTTGTCATGCCCCTACGATGGAAATCATTTCGGTTTTCAAAGGATGGACGACAAGGTTAAGGATAACTAGTTCTAAGTGTCGATTGGAGTTGGAGAGACACTTAGAGTAGTTTAGGACTTTGTTTTTCCTTTGGCCGTACTATGAAGGGGGGTATGAACGGGTAGCTTGACCTAGTTGAGTCTAGTGAGTTAGGTGTGGTGCACACTTGTTTAAACTAGCTCTAGGTATCTCCTATGAATGCCCAAGATCCTGTGGAGCAAACTTCATTCACATATGTTCGAATGTTGGAAGTGAATGGAGGGTCAAACACTGACCGGACGCTGGCTCCGGTGCGACCGGACGCTGGCCGCAGGGTCCGGTCAGTTCATTTGACCGTGAAGAACAAGTCTGGAGTGATCGGACGCTGGAAGGTCGTGTGACCGGACGCTGAGGGCTAGCGTCCGGTCGACTCCAGTAAGGGTCCAGACTTGGGAAAGAGTGACCGGACGCGTCCGGTCAGTGGTGACCGGACCTTGAGTATCTAGCGTCCGGTCATTTACAGTAAGCATCCAAGAGCGACCGGACGCGTCCGGTCGGTACTGACCGGACCCTGACAGCGTCCGGTCATCATTTGAAAACTGTTCACGGGTTGAACTGACCGGAGCGTCCGGTCAAAACGATCGGAGCGTCCGGTCATCCCGCAGAAGCTCATAACGGTTCGTTTTTCAGGCTACCTTATAAATAGCGGCTCCACTCGTGAGTGAAGAAACTTTTGCTCATTCCAATAGCTGAGAAACACGTTTGTGAGTGCCAAGAAGAGCAAGGTCCTAGTGAGGTGTTTGTGATTTGAGAATCCAAGAGAGTAGCCTCACTAGCAAATCAAGAGTAGCAAAGTGTGCATCCATCTTCTCATTAGGCTTCGCATGGTCAAGTGAGAGTTCGTGCTTGTTACTCTTGGTGATCGCCATCACCTAGATGGCTTGGTGGTGATCGGGAGTTTGGTGTTCACCCGGCGGAGCTTGTGGGTGACCCAACTCAAGTTGTGAGCGGCTTTGGGTGATTCGCCGTGATGGAGTGTCGAAGAATCAACCCGTAGAGAGCACTTGATCCTTGCGCGGATCAAGGGGGAGCTACACCCTTGCGCGGGTGCTCCAACGAGGACTAGTGGGGAGTGGCGACTCTCCGATACCTCGGTAAAACATCGCCGCCTTCCTTTCTCTCTCTCTATTTACTTTGAGCACTTACTTTGAGTATTTAATTTGAGCAATTCAATACTTGTTTTACATCCATAGAATTGCTTGCTAGAGTAAGTTTGGAACATAGGTTGCGAGGTTGTTGTGCATTAGTTTGATATAAACACTTTTCTAGGCACAAGGGGTTAATTGGGCTATCCGTAGGATTTGATTAGTGCAAGAGAATTTAGAATTAGCCCAATTCACCCCCCCTCTTGGGCATCTTGATCCTTTCAATTGGTATCAGAGCCTCGTGCTCACGTTTTTAAGCTTAATCGCTTAGAGCAAGATGTCTCACGGGGATGGACCTCCTCCTATCTTTGAGGGAGATGATTTTCCATATTGGAAAATCCGCATGGAGGCATACTTAGAAGCTCTAGATGTTGGAATTCTAAGAGCCGCCTCTCAAGGGTTCCTACAACCTAGGAATGCCGCACAACTTCAAGGTGATGAAGTGAATTATGAAAAATGGAATGCAAAGGCTCGCAACACCATCTTTCGAGGCCTTTGCAAAGATGTGTTCAATCGTGTAAGGAACCACAAAGATGCCCATGCACTATGGTCGGACGTTTGTGCGCTCCATGAGGGAACCAAGAGTGAGCGTGAGGAACGCTATCATCTTGTGATTAAAAAGCTAAATTCTTTTGAGATGTTTCCCAAAGAAAGTGCTAATGAGATGTATTCTCGATTAAATGTTCTTGTAGAGGAAGTCAATGGGCTTGGACTCACTCAAATGTCACCATCCGACGTTGTGAGAAAAATCTTGAGTGTCCTCCCCATTGACAAATATGGGCACATTGTGACTGTGCTACATCAAGGTGATCTTTCCGCCGCTACACCGACACAAATCTTGGGAAAGATCAATGCTCATGAGATGTACATGCACATCACACCACAAGATGGCTCATCCTCTACAAAGAAGAAAGAGAAGGACTTAGCATTCAAAGCTAGCCAAGACAAGGGCAAAGCAAGACTTGAGTATGAGAGCTCAAGTGATGAAGATGATGAAGAAAGCCTTGCCCTCATGGTGAAGAAGACCACCAAGATGCTAAAAAGGCTAAACAAGAGTGGCATCAAGTTTGATGGCAAGAAGAAGAAGTTCTTCACTAGCTCAAGAAGAAAGCCAATCTCCGAGATGGATTGCTACAATTGTGGCGAACTTGGCCATCTAGCTCATCAATGCACGAAGCCCAAGAAAGACAAGTTCAAGAACAAGGGCAAGAAAGATGATTCAAGCGATGAAGATGAAAAGAAGAAGAACAAGCCATACAAGAAGAGAGATGGCAAAAAGAGGGAGTTCTACAAGAAGAAGAAGAGTGGCAAGGCCTATATTGTCGGTGATTGGCTCACGGACATTGATTCATCAAGTGGATCATCCGATGATGATAGTGACGATGAAAAGGTGGCCGCCATTGCTATTGATCTTGCATCTTCACCGCCATCATCGCTATCATCCTCCACACACCTATGCCTTATGGCCAAAGGTGAATGCAAGGTAACTAAGAGTGATGATAGTAGTGATGATGAACATGCTAGTGATGATGATAGTGATAGTAATGATGATGACTCACCTACATATGATGATCTTGTCAAAATACTAAGAAAATATACTAAGATCATTAGAAAGAGTAGAGCTACAAATGAAAAACTTGATGCTAAAAATGATTCACTCTTAGCTAAGTGTGATACATTAGAAAAGGCTAATGATGAGCTCAAAGAAACAAATGATTCTATATCGTCCAAACTCAAGGAGCTAAAATCTTCTAAGAAAGAGCTTAAAGATAAAAATCATAAACTTGAGTGGGTGCACAATGAGCTTATCACTAGTCACAACAAGCTAAAAGATGAATATACAACTCTAAATATCGATTATGATACCCTTATTATTGCACAAGAATTCTTACCAAATGAGCCACATGATGCTACTAACCATGTTGTTAAGATTGATATAGCTACCTCATGTGATGATTTAATTGATGAAAGTATTGAGCATGGATCTAGTAGCAAAGGCAAGCAAGTGGTTGAGTGCAATGACTATGATGAGTATGTCAAGCTCAAGAGTGACAATGAGAAGCTCATGAAAGATCTTGAAGAGATGAAAAGTCACAACACCATCGTGCTAGAAACTCTTGATCATGACAAAGAGGTGATCCTTGAGAATGAGAAGCTAAAAGAAGAAAACAAGAAACTCAAGGAGGAGAAGAACAATGATATTCTCAAGGAAGAGAACAAGAAGCTCAAGATGGAGAAAGAGCATCTCAAGGTGGGATTGAGCAAGTTTGCTAGAGGCAAGCATCTCCAAAGTGAGCTACTCATGAATACCGTCATGAAGATGGATAGAAGTGGCATTGGATATATGGCAAGTGTAGAGAAGAAGAAGGCTCAAGCTCAACACCAACAATCAAAGCCAAAGCTAAAGCCAAAGAGATGTTTTGAGTGTGGACAAGAAGGCCACTTTGCTCATGAGTGTCAAACTCCACCACCACAACCCTTGCCCAAGCATGCTAGACCCTTTGCTTTCAATGCTCACTACATGCTTAGAAAAGATTCGAGTGGAAAGATGAAAGTCATGTTCTTAGGTCCCCCCAACAAGAGTAGGCCTAAGAAAATTTGGGTGGCTAAGTCACTTGTTGAGAAGGTGAAGGGCCCTCAACAAGCTTGGATCCCTAAAGCTTGAATCTCTTGTGTGTAGGTGAACTACAAGACCGGTGGAAGTCATTGGGTTATTGATAGTGGTTGCACTCAACATATGACCGGTGATCCTCGTATGTTCACCTCACTAGATGAAGAGGTCGATGGACAAGAGAAAATAACATTTAGAGATAATTCAAAGGGCAAGGTCAAAGGATTGGGCAAAGTGGCAATCTCAAATGATCATTCCATCTCCAATGTGCTCTATGTTGCTTCATTGAGCTTCAACTTGCTATCCATTGGGCAATTGTGTGATCTTGGCTTTTAATGCTTATTCACCGAGAAGGAGGTTGTTGTATCCAAAGTAGATGACAATCAAGTGATATTCAATGGATTTAGATACAACAACTTATATCTAGTTGACTTCACCTCCGAAGATGCAAACTAGAAGACTTGCCTATTCACCAAAACAACACTTGGGTGGCTATGGCATAGAAGACTTGCTCATGTTGGGATGAGCTCACTCAAGAAGCTTATGAAGAATGATTTGGTGAGAGGGTTGAAGGATGTGAAGTTTGAGAAGGACAAGCTTTGTAGTGCATGTCAAGCCGGCAAGCAAGTTGCAAACACTCATCCAACCAAAGCTTTCATGTCAACCACAAGAGTGCTAGAACTCCTACACATGGATTTATTTGGACCAACAACATACAAGAGTTTGGGAGGAAATCTCTATTGCCTTGTGATTGTGGATGACTATTCAAGATATACATGGGTGTTTTTCCTTCATGACAAATCCGAAGTTGCATCTTGTTTCAAGAAGTTTGCCAAGAGAGCTCAAAATGAATTTGAAGTGAAGCTCAAGAAGATAAGAAGTGACAATGGCAAAGAGTTTGACAACACAAACATAGAAGCTTATTGTGATGAAGTTGGAATCAAACATGAAGTCTCCGCAACCTATACTCCTCAACAAAATGGTGTAGTTGAGAGGAAGAACCGGACTTTGATCACTCTTGCAAGGACAATGCTAGATGAGTACAACACCCCCGAAGCTCTATGGGCGGAAGCAATCAACACCGCATGTTATGCATCCAACCGCCTATTTCTTCAAAAGTTCCTTGTCAAGACACCGTATGAGTTGCTCAATGGGAAGAAGCCAGACGTCTCCTTCTTTAGGGTGTTTGGTTGCAAGTGCTACATCTACAAGAAGCGGCAACACCTAGGGAAGTTTCAAAGACGTTGTGATATAGGTTTTCTTGTTGGCTACTCATTGAAGTCCAAAGCATATAGAGTATTCAATCATGCCACCGGCTTGGTTGAAGAAACATATGATGTGGAATTTGATGAATCTAACGGCTCCCAAGGAGCACATGAGAATCTTGATGATGTAGGTGATGAACCATTGAGGGAGGCTATGAAGAATATCCCGGTGGGAGACATCAAGCCAAAAGATGATGAAGATGATGTACAAGTCATTAACCAACCTTCTTCATCAAATGTACCACAAGATGGTGAAAAAGATGGGAGAGTAGAAAATGAAGATACTCATATCTCCCATGAGCAAATGGTGGTACAAGCACAAGATGTTGATGCTCCACAACCTCCTCCTCAAGTGGTCAATAGAAGAAATACACCTCTCCTACAAGATCATCCACAAGATCTCATCATAGGGAGTCCATCAAAGGGTGTAATGACTCGATCTCAAAAACTTACTTCATTTATTGCTCATCACTCTTTTGTCTCTTGCTATGAGCCTACCAAGGTAGAAGAAGCTCTTAAAGATCCAGATTGGATCAATGCCATGCATGAAGAGTTGAACAACTTCACTCGCAATGAAGTTTGGAATCTTGAAGAGCGACCAAAAGGTGCAAGAGTCATTGGAACAAAGTGGGTGTTCCGCAACAAGCAAGATGATCAAGGTGTTGTTGTGAGGAACAAGGCAAGACTAGTTGCAAAGGGATTCTCTCAAGTTGAAGGTTTAGATTTTGGAGAAACCTTTGCACCGGTTGCAAGATTAGAAGCCATCCGTATCCTTCTTGCATATGCATCACATCATGAAATGAAACTATATCAAATGGATGTGAAAAGTGCATTCTTAAATGGCTTTATTAATGAACTAGTCTATGTTGATCAACCTCCCGGATTTGAAGACCCTAGATATCCTAATCATGTTTATAGGTTGTCCAAGGCACTATATGGGCTTAAGCAAGCCCCAAGAGCTTGGTATGAGCGCCTTCGGGATTTCCTTATTGAGAAGGGCTTCACCATTGGGAAGGTCGACACCACACTATTCACTAAGAAGCTTGATGGGCATATCTTCATTTGTCAAGTATATGTTGATGATATCATCTTTGGATCATCAAATGAAGACTCATGCAAATAATTTGGTGAATTGATGTCTAAGGAGTTCGAGATGTCAATGATTGGTGAGCTTACATTCTTTCTTGGTTTTCAAGTCAAGCAAATGAAAGAAGTCATCTTCATCTCTCAAGAGAAATACACAAAAGATCTTCTCAAGAGATTCAAGATGGATGAATGTAAGCCAATCAAGACCCCAATGCCTACCAATGGACATCTCGACCTAGATGAGGGAGGTAACTCGGTTGATCAAACTCTCTACCATTCTATGATTGGTAGCTTGTTATATTTAACCGCATCTAGGCCCGACATCATGTTTAGTGTGTGTATGTGTGCTAGGTTTCAAGCTAGTCCTAAGGAAACACATTTAATTGCCATAAAAGAATCCTTAGGTATCTTAAGCACACGCCAAGCATTGGTCTTTGGTATCCCAAAGGAGCTTTATTTGAATTAATTGGCTATTCCGATTCGGATTATGCCGGATGCAAAGTTGATAGAAAGAGCACGTCCGGAGGGTGCCATTTGCTTGGTAGATCACTTGTGTCTTGGTCCTCCAAGAAACAAAATAGTGTGGCTTTGTCCACCGCCGAAGCGGAATACATTGCCGCGGGTGCTTGTTGTGCACAAATATTATACATGAAACAAACTTTACTAGACTATGGAGTAGTTCTAGAGAAAGTACCTCTTTTGTGCGACAATGAAAGTGCGGTAAAACTTGCAAATAATCCGGTTCAACACTCTCGCACCAAGCATATAGATATCCGCCATCACTTTCTAAGAGATCATGTAGCTAAAAATGATATATCACTAGAAGGTGTAAGATCCGAAGATCAATTAGTGGATATCTTCACTAAACCGCTAGATGAGGCTACATTTTGTAGATTGCGGAATGAGGTCAATGTACTTGATTTTAGTAACTTCACTAAAAATTGAGCTTGTGTTGTCCCTTGCATTCATTGTAATACACAACATGTTTAATTTGTGGCAATGCATATAGGGCTTGTCTAACATGGTTAAGATAACCGCCGAAAAGCATGTGAAGAAGCTTAACCTTGGATCAAACTTGACAAGCAACTAGATTTACTTACAAGTATTACATATCCATGAATGTTGTTTTGTCGTTTTGTTCCATTTGCCCTCTTGTTGCCTATTTTCTTAAAAAGAATTATAGCATAAGGCAAAATATTTTGAAAAATATGAGGGTTTGAGAGAGGTCACTCACATCAGTCCCAATTGGTATTTATTTGGATCTTATTCAAGTTGGGACTTGATTGGGAACAGGCAGCGCGAAGGAAGGTTGAAGGTTTGCTGGAAAAGGAGCACCGGACGCTGTTGTCCAGCGTCCGGTCAGTTCACAGGAGGTGAACTGCTACTAAAGGAGTGACCGGACACTGCGTCTGTGCATCCGGTCAGGAAGGTTTCAGCGTCCGGTCAATCAAGGAAGGACTTGCAGTACTGACCGGACCCTGCCTGCGTCCGGTCATGGACCACCGGACGCGTCCGGTCCTGATTCCAGAGGTTTTGGACCTCTCTGGAATCGACCGGACGCTGGGTGGTAGCGTCCGGTCGCTACCATCGGAGCGTCCGGTCAGTGGATCTCGCGCGTTTTCAGGACTCCTTTCTCCGATTCCTTTTTTGTCGCGTGTGGGGAACTATTTAACAGCAAGACCGTACCCCTGTTCGACCTCAACCCGCCGTGACCTAGCCCAAGCCACCTCCGCAGCCTAGCCACACGCCACCTGCGCCAGTCACCTCGCGCCCGCGCCGCCGTGCCCTCGCCTCGCCACGCCACCACGCTCGGCCCCCGCTCGCCAGCCGCGCTCCAGCCGAGCCCGCAGCCGAGCTACGAGCCCCGTCTTCGCGCGCCACCACCGGCCCGTTGCAGCCACGTGCCGCCATCCCGTGCGCCACCGCGCCTGCTCAGCACCACGCCGGCCTCCTCGCGCCCAAAGCTCGCCGCTCCACCATCGCCAAGGCTGCCGGTCTTCACGCCGAAGTGCCCTAGCCTTACCATCCCCTTGATTGGACATTTACCCTAACCCTAGCCCGGTTCCGAGGATCCCCCGCGTGACATCTTATCTATTCTCGGTTTGCGGATCGTCAGGTAGAAAGCCATACGATTCAAATTTGCATCTACATTGCTTTCTCTATTAGGGTTTAGCATCTATTAGACATATGGTATTTATTTGTATATCCATCTATTCTATCGTGCAGCGAGTCGGTTCCATTGTGTTTCATCTGGCAGTTGGCAGTCAACTCAGAGCCAAGCTCGCGAGTAAGGATCGAGGCCAAGCCTCGAAAGCGGTAGTTTGACAGTTGATCTTCATCAGCGATAGTTCACCATCTTGTTAGTTCAGATGGCTCGCACCAAGAATGTTGGTGGTGGCCCAGGTGATGATGATCGGAGGCCCCCGTCACAGTAGTCTAGCTAGGACTGCCACGCTTGCAGGACGACGGGTTGCCATTGAGGAGGGTCAGTCAGCACAGCAGCAGCCCCCACCAGCAGAGCCTCAGCCAGCTCAGGAGACTCAGGAGGGTTAGGAGACCGAGCCGGCACCTCAGCTACGCCGCTCGAGTCGTACCAGTGCTGCAGTTCCACCGAGGCCAGTTACACAGCGCAGGGGTTCACGGCCTCTGCCTAGACCACAGGGTCCGCCTCCAGTGGTTCACCTCGACTTGAGGGCCGCTACAGCCAGGCAGGTTCAGCAGCTGTGGTTTGTTGAGTTTGAGGTTTGGTTTCCTCCGAGGAGGGATGAGAGAGTAGCTGAGGGGTTCTACACGCCACTGCAGGAGGATTTCTATAATGCATATCTTAACAGTGGGGCAGTGTTCAGATCACAGAGGGTCTATCAGATAGAGTCTATTGTGGCAGCAGCCGGAGAGAGCATTCGGCAATACTTGTCATATTTGTTAGGACTAACAGATTTGATTGGACAGATGGGCATATATGTACCTTCTTGGGTTCGTCAGTTTTATGCCTCACTCTACATCGATCCTCATCACAGATTCATTCACTTTGCTTTCAAAGGCAAAGACTACAGAGTGACTAGTGGCAGAGCCAGAGAGATACTGAGACTATAGGAGCAGCCTGTAAAGATGCATGAGGTTTGCTATGGATAGCAAGAGCCTCCCAGGCGTCCTCATGGAGGGCAGGTGCCCCCTACAGATTTAGTGCGACATTGCTTCAAGGAGCCATTTGGAGAGGGGTCGAGCAGGAACCCCAGTGAATTGACTCCTAGAGCGAGGATACTAGAGGCCATCATTAGGAGGACACTGCTTCCCAGGTTGGGATACAGGGAGGGCCTGACTCGCTTACAGCTCTGGCTTCTTAATGCCATCATGCAGATGATAGTATTTGACATCTGGGACCTCCTTCTTTCAGAGATGGAGGATACTATAGCTAAGGGGTTCAAGGGTCGCAGGCAGCTTCCCTATGCTCACTGGATCACATTCCTCATCTGCAGAGTTGTGCTTGATAAGCCCCCTGGCATGATGGATGAGTATACAGGTGCCACTACAGAGTTCCCAGCCTACAACCTGTCATAGAGGATCAGACACACCACTCCTCAGGCACCTAGACAGCCTAGCCGTCGTCCCGATGTGCCAGAGTCTGCAGCTCAGCAGGATGAGATCATCAGAGGGATTGCAGCCACTGAGGAGGAGGAGCTAGAGGCACAGCAGGAGGTGAGCGAGTCTTGGAGCATCTTTCAGTGAGTTGACCGGCATGCCTACTCTGCCTCACATGCATACTGCCGGTCCATCTGCAGCAGCTCCAGCTATCATGACTACTCAGAGGCTCCCCTCGTCTGTCGCCTCGTCAGATCCTACGACAGACATACTTACAGCTTCACAGGCAGCACTAGCCCCAGCTCAGACCCAGACCACTTCAGCGACACTTCCTGCTTCAGAGGGTCAGTCAATTCAGAGCTCAGGGTCCGATGATGATGGCGCCCAGTTCCATCTTGCTCCACGTACTTCAGCACCCGACTCGTCCGCTGTAGCCCCGCCGACCGACCCTTAGGTTTTGGTGTTTGACGCCAAAGGGGGAGAGGGTTTGAGTATGTAGACTTAGGGGGAGCGAGTTTTAGGGGGAGCTAGTTATCTAGTATTAGCTTATTATATACATTCAGAGTTTTATTTGTGTGATACACTATTACTTATGCATTCATGTGTTTACTTTCATGCATACCATTATATATATGTGATAGTGCTATCTACGTGATTGTGATATTTGACATGTGTGATTTCTACTTTGCATTATCTATATGTCATATCACTTGTGTAATGCTCATTTGCCTTTTGCTTCCGCGTTTATACTTCGAAGCAAATGAGCTTTGTTATTTGTACTCATGCTTAATTCATATCCTTTGAGTACATTGTGTTAGCTTGGGTCATATAAGCTTGACTAACTCTTTTGTTCTTATTGACAAAAGCTTATATGAACCAAGCCCGTCAAAAAACCTCACTCCACAACATACTCGAGGTAGTATTGTCATCAATCACCAAAAAGGGGGAGATTGAAAGCATCTAGGCCCCTAGTTGGATTTCGGTGATTAATGTCAATACAAGATTACTATGACTAACGTGTGTTTTGTAGAGGCAATTAAGTTAGGTCATGGTAATGGAGATCGATTAGGCAATCAAAGTTGTCATGCCCCTACGATGGAAATCGTTTCGGTTTTCAAAGGATGGACGACAAGGTTAAGGATAACTAGTTCTAAGTGTCGATTGGAGTTGGAGAGACACTTAGAGTAGTTTAGGACTTTGTTTTTCCTTTGGTCGTACTATGAAGGGGGGTATGAACGGGTAGCTTGACCTAGTTGAGTCTAGTGAGTTAGGTGTGGTGCACACTTGTTTAAACTAGCTCTAGGTAGCTCCTATGAATGCCCAAGATCCTATGGAGCAAACTTCATTCACATATGTTCGAATGTTGGAAGTGAATGGAGGGTCAAACACTGACCGGACGCTGGCTCCGGTGCGACCGGACACTGGCCGCAGGGTCCGGTCAGTTCATTTGACCGTGAAGAACAAGTCTAGAGTGACCGGACGCTGGAAGGTCGTGTGACCGGACGCTGAGGGCTAGCGTTCGGTCGACTCCAGTAAGGGTCCAGACTTGGGAAAGAGTGACCGGACGCGTTCGGTCAGTGGTGACTGGACCCTGAGTATCTAGCGTCCGGTCGTTTACAGTAAGCATCCAAGAGCGACCGGACGCGTCCGGTCGGTACTGACCAGACCCTGACAGCGTCCGGTCATCATTTGAAAACTGTTCGCGGGTTGAACTGACCGGAGCGTCCGGTCAAAACGATCGGAGCGTCCGGTCATCCCGCAGAAGCTCATAACGGTTCGTTTTTCAGGCTGCCTTATAAATAGAGGCTCCACTCATGAGTGGAGAAGCTTTTGCTCATTCCAACAGCTGAGAAACACGTTTGTGAGTGCCAAGAAGAGCAAGGTCCTAGTGAGGTGTTTGTGATTTGAGAATCCAAGAGAGTAGCCTCACTAGCAAATCAAGAGTAGCAAAGTGTGCATCCATCTTCTCATTAGGCTTCGCGTGGTCAAGTGAGAGTTCATGCTTGTTACTCTTGGTGATCACCATCACCTAGACGGCTTGGTGGTGATCGGGAGTTTGGTGTTCACCCGGCGGAGCTTGTGGGTGACCCAACTCAAGTTGTGAGCGGCTTTGGGTGATTCGCCGCGATGGAGTGTCGAAGAATCAACCCATAGAGAGCACTTGATCCTTGCGCGGATCAATGGGGAGCTACACCCTTGCGTGGGTGCTCCAACGAGGACTAGTGGGGAGTGGCGACTCTCCGATACCTCGGCAAAACATCGCCGCATTCCTTTCTCTCTCTATTTACTTTGAGCACTTACTTTGAGTATTTAATTTGAGCAATTCAATACTTGTTTTACATCCATAGAATTGCTTGCTAGAGTAAGTTTGGAACATAGGTTGCGAGGTTGTTGTGCATTAGTTTGATATAAACACTTTTCTAGGCACAAGGGGTTAATTGGGCTATCCGTAGGATTTGATTAGTGCAAGAGAATTTAGAATTAGCCCAATTCACCCCCCCCTCTTGGGCATCTTGATCCTTTCAGCAGCAACTAACTATCAGAACCACAAAGGAGGTGGGGGTAATGCTTCAATAGGTAACTCTCTTGTTCCCACGTGGCCTCATCCTCTGAATGATTTTGCCATTGCAATTTGTAGAACTTTACCACCCTATTTCTAGTCACTCTTTCTTTCTCGTCTAGAATCCTGAAAGGGCGCTCAACATAAGTCAAATCAGGCTAGAGGGGAAGCCCTTCAATTTCCACAGCTTCATCAGGCACCCGTAGACATTTCTTCAACT